>NW_026453187.1:600000-853750 GCF_025200985.1 Drosophila gunungcola | reverse complement strand
CAAATATTTAAGAGCTGTGCTTTATTAAACTTAAGTTTAGTTTTTATATATTGTTTTTACTTTAAACTAAATTATATACTTTTAGATACTTAAATGACTTTATTGATTAATATCTGATAGATAGTTCTTTTTACTAGAGTAGTATTTTTGTGAGTGTAGAGCACAAGCGCTGCTGTGATTTTTGATGGAACAATATTTTTTCTTGTCCGTCCGTTTGTCCATCTGTCCGCCAGCCTGTCCGTTTGTCCGTCCGTTGTTTTTGTGTTTTTGTGTCGTCGGGGGCATGTCAAGCGCCAATTGGAGCCACACTTTGCCAGAAGCGGCGGAGTTGAGGGGGGCTAACAGGGGGTTAGTTTTTCGGGCTCAGTGGCTCCATGAATCCATCGTTCTGGCGGCTCCGGTGGATCCGCTGGCTTCTTCCTGTGCTGCCACTGACGATGACGAAGCGTTGACAAGGCGATGACAGATTTCTGCGAATTTTTCGCATTAGGCTTTGAACTCGCGCATTTGTTTTTGCAGCCACTGGAACTGGGTCGCTGCGAAGCTGCACAGAGAGAAATGAGATCGAAGTAATATAAGTGAGTGAGTCAAGTCTATGTAAAATACAAAATAGTTCCGATGAAGCTTAAATTTTATATTTTAATCGTTTTAGTCTTTGGAAATTATAGATGTAATGGAAAATTATATTAGTAAAAGGTTTCTTTAAATATGTTTGCTGTTTTCAAATTTCCAGAGGTAAATAAAATAATGATTTACTATTTTTGGGCATATATTTTTAATATTAAAATGAAAACCCACTTTAATAAACAATTGTATATTAAACTGGAGTGAAATATATATATAAATTCTCAAAAATGTTTATAACAAATGTGACAATTATTTAAATTGTTTTCTGTGTAGCTAGCGGGGTGATGGAGCTGGGGGAGGGGGGCGGTACCGGTGGGTACGGCGCTACTGTTTTCGCTCAAGCGCTTCGCTCGCTGACGGCTCGGAACGGCGGGCAAGTGGCGCTGCCCTTTGATGCTAACGGTTCTAGAGATGCTCCGATTTCCGCGGAAATTGCTAATAGAATCACAGCCATCACCCCCCCTCCTTCCCTCATTCCCTCCTTCCCCCCTTTTCCCCGCCCCCTTGCCTTTGGCCAACTTTATCAAAGGGTTGACTTTGTCTAAGCGCCTGCTCCAGCCGCCTTTCTTTAATTTCCATCAGAGGATGCTGAATGGAGGATGTCTGCAAGGCTGCCGATTCTGAAGATGTGGGAAAGGGGGGCTGCTGCACAGGGGGGTGCTGGAAGGGGGGAGAGGGGCAGAGGGGGCGGGACAACGCCACCTGATGGCGACACGTAGCTCGTTTATGGCAGCGCCTGATGACGGCGCCTGTGGGAAAATGTCATCCAGCCCGCAAAACTCTTTCACATAGCTGCACTCAGAAAATGAAAAGCTTCTTTTCACTTTATTAACAATTAACTTAAATTTACTTTTCAGAATATATATTTTTTTTGTATTTGATGTATCTGAAATATAACATTTCAGTACAAAACAATTTATGCAGAAAAGACTTTATTTGATTTGTAACAAAAAACATTTTCTAATCTTATTGGCGAAAAAAAAAATTATTTAACCAATTTTTATATTTTGTAAATGGGATTTTTATGCGAAAAAAGGCCGTTTAAGCTGTAAAAGCCAATCGATCGAAAATCTTATGACAAGTTCAACGAGGTAAGCTACTCCAAAAGTTGAACATTTTTACAAAGGGTTTTGATTAAAAAAAAAAAATTATTTTTTTATTTTTTTTTTTTGCGTTTTAGCTAATTTTCAGAAAATTTTGAAACAAATGGTCACCTTTAAGTTTTGAGAAATTGGCATGGCAAAGGTCGGCCGATTAAACTATAATATTTTTTTATTTGTCTTTTTAAAGGTCCTGCATTTGAAGTAGCACACCTTCTTTTACCGTGTACCCGCAGAAAGGGTGTGGCTCATGGCTCACGTTCAAACTCCCACTCCTTTCCAGCTGCAGTTCCATCAGGTTTATGTCCACGTTTATGTCTTAAGACCCGAGATCTCGCTGGCTGATGCCCTTTGACCAATCTGCGCGAAATGCCAGCAAGTGAATGGCAGAAACAGAGAAACAGAAGCCAAGTGGAGCCAAGAGTTGCTAATAAGGCGACATGTGAATTATGAGTGAATGAATACCAAGTGAGTGGCACTAAAAAAGACGTGAATGTCAAATGCTGTAAGCTGCGAATTGAAAAAAAATGCCAGCAATATGGCGAAATCCCCGCTTAAGAAATCTTGCAAATGTTCTTCATGGCAGCATTTCCAAAGAAAATCTAATCAGTGTTTGTGCTTCTTATGTGCCTTCGTTTCAAAGGAAAAACTTTGAGATCCAGGTGATTTTTCAATTGGTTATTTACAATGATTTTATACTATAAGACTAATAGTTTCCAAAAACAAATTTATAGTTTGATGGAAAATAAATATCTTTATCTATGATTATAAACTAAAAGTTAAAGTAACTAGTATGTAACCCTTAAGATTAAACATTGTAATTGATATATTTGTTTGAGTTATTAAAAGTAACCTAATGAATCTCTAGACAACGAGTAGGTAGGTAGGTTTGAGTGGATGGGCCGATGGAAACCAGTAAGCTTGGGAGTTAGCCAGCGACACCAGAGATTAGATCGCCAGATTGGTGATAGATGGATGCGACATTTGTGGTTAATGGCGGGATGGCGGAATGGCGGGATAACGATATCCAGAAATAAAGAGATATTATCAGATGGGATCGTGCCTACCCAGAAACGGAGGCATTTGGTCATTAGACGTGGCATTGTCACAATATTTGCGAGTTGGGTGAGTGGTTGGATGGTTGGATGGTTGGTGTAGGTCGATGGCTATCTGGGCGATTGGGAGATAGTTAGATGGCCCAGACCCAGGCCATCATATATAACCCCTACCCTCGGTGACTCTTTCAAGTGCACACGCGTCGCAGGGCTAAAATAACAAAGACGGCGGCCGCCGTCAAGCCATTGAGATTTAATTGCACAAACGCCAGTTGAGCAATAAAATTTATGACCTACAAATAATAGGTCTCATCCGAATGGGGCGGTGGGTGGATGTGGACGTGGACGTGGACTTTACTTTACATTACTTTTACCGGGTGCTGAATGCTAGGTACTGCCACAATCGATGCTCTTTGATGAATGGCCGCAATGACAACTCAAATGAATTGGCAATGGCACTGCAGACGAAATGAAGATATTCGTCAATTACGCGTAAAGTGCCCAAACAACTGGGAGGATAGGTATTTCCAAATAATGGATAACTTACAAAAAATTCACAATGATTATTTACGTAGTACGGCAAAAACAACTCAAAAACAACTCGAACTTTATATGTTTTATCGTATTTTAATATCAACACAGGTCAAAGAATATATATTTTAAGTTAAATATTAAATCTATTAATTTATACATTAAAAATGTACCATTTATTAAATGGATAACTAAATTAATTTTAGCCGTATCCCTTCTATAATTAATTAAAAAGCAATAACAAAAAATACTTGGTCAAATGTTAATCTTGTTTTCTAAATAAAAGTTTTAGTAAGTATGCTTTACAAACAGATTTAATTATGAGGCTTATTGTTTAGTTTTACTTTCTTTTTTTTTATATTTAAACCCGCAGAGCTTCTCTGTAATTTTAAAATGAATTCTAAAAACTTGTGTCCACAGCTGCTGAAAAATCCTGTGATCTCTGCTAAAATTCCACTTTGTTTTCGAGATATGGGGGTGTATGTGGGATTTTTATTTTTTCTGGGGACTGGGGATGATGCAGTCAAGTAAATTTAATTGCCGCTAACCCTCGAACTCAATCGATGCTAAGCTGCATTTACTTTTTTTTTCCTTTTTTGTTAGTGCAAATGTTCTCGATTTCATTGATTTCAATTGCTGCGTTGCATTGCCCAAATATCGATTACAATAAACACACACACAAACTGCAGACAACAAAAGCAACAAAAGGCGGGATTCGGGCAACAACAAAAGGTGCAGTGCAACAATGGAATGGCCCAAATCGTTTAAGTTAAGGCCATTAGAAAGAATTCCGGCTACCTGGAAATCTCCTCTCTCTCTCCCTGGATTTAGGATCACTTAATTTCCTTGTCTTCGGGCCATTTTCTCTCACTCCCTCGCAATTTCCAGTTCGGATTCCTTTCGCAGATGCCAATTGTTCTATTTACACATGTAATCGATAGCTGGGCAGGTGGCGCTCTTCTCACCCCGAATATATACCTATTTTCGCTGACTGTACCATAGGTAATTTAATATGGACTGATTCGAGGGATTGGATTAAATAATTCGCGGATAACAGATAGCTATTAAATATTCTGCACATTTATTTAGATATATATTTAGAGCTGCTTAGTTCCAAGTTCTTACCAAGCTGAGAAATATATATATATATACAGATATATTTGGCCGATCCGATCTCTTGTCTTTCCCAATTGCCCAGTTGCCCAACATTTTGTCAACCGACCGACAACAAATACCGCCCCTAATTACAGGCTCCCACCATCCCCACATTATGCCGCAAATCGCAAAAGCGTAAAAATATGTGACAACGCCCGAGCAGCGCTCCAATGGTCACAGCTCGTTATAAACTGCACTGAGCGAAAAGGCAGAGTATGTTTAACTATATATTGACAGCATCAAGATGCCTTTAAGCAGCTCATAAGCCATCCTATTATGAAAACTATCAAAACGACATTATGTTTAATATTTCGATCTTTTTAAGATCCATTTTGTTTCCAAATCCAAATCCTTTTGCTTAATTAGGAAATTTTGATTTAATTTATATTGCTTTCACATCAAGATGTTTTTCAAAGACTAGTTTTGATTTTATATATTATATACTTGAATCAAAGTCATTTACCCAACTTGATATTCAACAATTAAGTTTTTAAATCAAAATGTCAAAAAAATATTTAAATTATATATTGTTTTCCACTTTCTTTCAGTGCAGCCATTATTACTGGCCCACACGTTGCGTCGCCTTTTTACATAATGGATATGAAGCAGGGATAGGGGCAAATCGGAGGAACTCCCATGCGAACACTGCGAACAATGTAATTGTTGTGCAAGTTGGACTGCGAGCGAGGAGGCTCAAAAACCCCCTTTAAAAATAGCCGCAATAATTTCCAGTCACAGTCACAATCACAATCACAATCACAATCCCAGAGATCGGGAGTTACGCTCCAACTGCGCTCTAGGTGAAAGTAGCCGTCGAGACTCTTCAGTTGGACAGCGATTAAGACCCACTTGAACCCCAGATCACCTTGGCCAGCACCTACTTGCCAAGCAAGAATCAGAAATAGTAGATATTTTAAAAAATAATATTTTAGAAGGTATTGTTCAGTGATAGTAACATCTTAAATGTTGCAACATCAAAGATCAAGCTGCTATCCATAGTTGTGTTTCCTTTGCAAATTATATTCTTTATTACAAAATATAATGAAGAATGATTTTTGCACTAAAAGGTTTTAAGGGAAATTATTGGAGAACTTAAAATGAAGCCATTAATTATCATCAGTTATTGGCGAAAAATGATTAATATGGCATTATTTAGTGATAATAAAAATAACCATTTAAATGTTGGAAACCAAAAGAGTTGGTTTAAAGAGTTGAGTTTCCTGTGCAAATGTTATTCTTTATTGTAAGAAGTATAATGAGAAATGCTCTTTGCTCGTGATTATAATCTTGATCTTAAAAGTTCTTAATTTGATATAATAAAAGCGGCAGTTTTATTAAATGATTGCTCCGCCTAGAGAGTTCCTGGCACTTCAATTGAGTTTCCTCTTTCGGGGCCTGACTTTAAGACTCGTCTTCTGGGTGGGCGATTCTTCTCGATCGCCCAAATTGCGTGGCCACCTTAGCCGTAGAACGAGAGAGAGGGATGGGCATAGAGAGTGGGATGGAGATAGAGCAGGAAGGAGTGGGAGCACGGGAGAAGACATTTTGCATAACGCGACATCAGCATGCAAGGCATTACACTTGGAAAAATTATGTTATATATTTGCTAAGAGCTATTAGACTGCAAACTAATATATCTTAATTTGTATTCCTAAGAAAAAGTTAAGGAAAAATCGAAAACAAATAATCTTAATCTATAAATCTTAGATTGTAAGTAAATATTAAGAAACCTAATAGGTTTTTACAATTTTAAGGATAAATATGTGTCCATGTATATAAGTCCATAAAAGCCTTATAGATTTATTCAAAGCAATGTAGTGTTAAAATCGAAAAGGAAATACAATGGAATTGCTTAAGGAATCTTTAAATACAAATTCTGGGCTTCCATATGAGGCTAGGAGCTCTCCTCCTTTTATTTTGAGTTGAACATTAATCCATTTTTTTCAGTGCCCTCAAGACTCTCCACTCGCTCTGTGGTCTTTCATTTTCTCAGGCTAGCAATCAAAATGTGAGCAGCTGGGGGAAGAACACGAAGAGGGACAACGACCAGCTAAATTTGAGACCAAAGTGGAGGCGACGCGTCGCCATCATCATCTTCATCTTCATCTCCATCTTCATCAGGCGAGGCAAAAGTTGAAGCAGCATCGTGCATTTACAATTTTCTGCGAAATTTCTTGAAATCTGTACAAAACCGCCCCCCCCCCCCTTTTTCCACACCCACTCGTCGGGTTTTCCATTCTTTTTTTTTCTTCCATTTTTGTTTTTTTTTTCTCTGTTTGTTGTCTTGTTTTCTGGAAATTGTTCTTGTTGTTGTAGCCCGCCCGCCATCATCGCTTCGCAATTATAATTAAGTTTAATTGAGTGATTGACGTTTTTAGAGAGTGCGCGGTCACCCACAAATCTACAACAATAATGACAGCAGCAACAACATACACAAAAACCCAACATTAATTATATCGGTTTTATATTGTCATCTCATAATTTGTTAAAATAGCTGAAAAATTCCTAGAAATTAAAAGGCTCAATTGTTTTAATAATGTTTCCGAATAATGATTCACTTCTGATTTGATTTTTTAAATATCCATCTCCTGCTTTAATCTTTGTCTTCCTTTAAGAAATGCTTTTGTTTTCCCTAGTTTTTTAAACTTAAAGGTTAAAAAAGGTTTTCCTTATGTTAAAATTGGTGTTGATATGTTCAATATATATATATATATACAAATATATACACACTTTATACCAATATTTGTTGTTGCACAAATGACTGAAGAAACTAACTCCATAGGCTTTGTAAATATTTTGCTAACCCACTAAACCATTTTTCTCTGTGCAAGAGCAACAGAAGAGATTATGAAATCAACGAACAAACAAACAACGACGTCCCCCGTCATAATCAAAACAAGTCAAAAATGTTGAAAGACAACAGCAACAATGGCCGTTTGTTCAAGTGCCTTCGCTCCTCTGACATCTGAAAACCCCATCTGAAAATCCCCATTGGAAACTCCCTCTCCCCTTATTTTTTAGGGGGAGGGACGGACAGCGTGGGTGGCCCCTTCACTAGACCAAAAGCTCAGGCTGCGATTGCAGCATGCCGCTTTTCCACTTTTCCAATTTTCCGCCGGCCACTGGACATTGCAAAAATTCGAGGCAACAACTACTGCAGCAGCAGCAACACAGGCAACACAGGCAACAACAACATCTGCAACAGCAACAACATCTGCAACAGACACAACAGAAACATGAAAATGTTGACAACTTTTTAGGCTCGATTTTGGGTGGTCCCTCCAGTTAGTTGAAGAAATTTGGCGAGGTGATTGGCTAACTGTTCTACCGAAAATTGGGAAACCGCTTTTAAACCACATTTTGTACAAATTTGTTTTACAACCAAAAATAGAAGCTTACCTATATTTTGATTATCAACACTATACACATATTAGATAAAAAAATATTTTTATTTAATTCTTAGCGTTGTAATTTAAAATTTAAAATATACAAAAAGTTTTTTTTATTCAATTCAAAACGTTGTAACTTGGCTTAGAGACATTAGAAATAAAGATTTAATTATTTGACAGTTCTATGACCACAACAAGCATTAAAAACATCAAAAACTTTTATCTAGTTATTAATTTAAAAATATGCCAATATATATGCGGATTATGGTAGTGGTACATTTTCCAGCACCAAAAAAAAACATAAAAAATCGTCAACGGATATTAAAACTGAGCTGCAAAATCATGCCCAAGAACGAAAATCTGCCATCATCAGATGGAGGCCCATTGAGATACACATACTGTAGTATATGCACGAGTATGTATTCCCGGCTGTCTTTGATTTCCCCCTAATTAAATCCCCCGCCGACTATATGGATTGGATTGGCCATCAAAGCGGGTCATAAAATGCTCCCATTCAGCGATTTTTAACAAGCCACTCGAGTGGCGGAGGCCCCATCGATAGACTCATCACATCCGCGCGTAATAAAATGCACGCACGCACGTCCGACACCCAAGAAGATATGGCGGAATCGGTGGAATGGGGAGAGTTTTAAGGGGTTTGATGGGAGGGGGGCTTGGCTATACAGCATCCGCAGTCATCTAATCAGCTTTGATCGCATCTGGGAGCCCCTAAAAAAAAATACCCACCGCACACACTGATTTATCCCCTCACTGTTAAAAAAAAATTGAATAATAAAAATAAATACCCGTCTTTTAAACCCAAAACGTTATTTTTATTTTTAAGTTGAATATATAATCATAATATCAAATTCGGTTCTTATAAAATTGCCTTGTTAAATATACAAAGAATAAATTGAAAAGCATTTTATTTCAAATGAATATGGTTTCAATTTTAAATTAAATTTTCAGATATTTAAATTTATTTCAAAATAGTCAAGTGAAATGTTTTTAAATAATAACAAATTGAGTATGATATTACAAAGATTTATTTAGTTAAGTTTTTTTTTACCAGTGTTGTAGCTTTGTTTTCTCCTCTGTCTTTCTCCGTTTCATCTACAAATTTCGTTTCCCCATTTCTCCATGAATCTTGCGTGTTTAGTCATTTGTAACACCTAACGGTTTGATTTGTATAATCGCTTAACCCAAAACATTATAATTAACATAAGCTGCTGCCTTGATTGGCCAAAACAAGAGTTTCCCGAATATTCCCTTTCTTCTCAACCCAATTTTAACATTTAAAAAATAAAAAGGTTAAGATTTCTATCCCAAAATAGGATACCAATTGATAACTTTTAGATCTCTAAGCTTGATGAAAATTGATTGCTTAGACCAGACAGTTGTCCTGTGTTTTTGTTGTTTATTATTTGAATTGTAATAAGTTCCCTTTGATCATTAAATTAAGAAAACATATTGTTAAGGGCAATAAACAATGTTATTAGTTTCGATTTGGTCATTATATTGTATGCCTTTTCTGAGGGTCTGCCACTGAAAGCCATTTGAAGCGATGTTTTGAAACGGCAATCAATGAACTTCGATTGGCGAATCATCGATGCCTTTGGCTTGGCTGCGATCCATCAAAGATCACCTGCCCGGATCAGAGCGATCATAACTCCAGCCACAGCCGCCGGTGACATCTCTCAATCTGCCGATTCTCAATCCCCGATCCCCGCATTTTCGTCAATTTTAGATCCTTCAGGATCCCAATTCCGAGTTTATCCAGAGTTACGAGCTGCTGTCAAGCGCAGGGCAAAGGCAATGACGTGACCCTTTGTCCGCAGTGCCTCCATAAATTGGATCGCCCGGAATCAGACGACTGCAGATGGGATGGCTATGGTATGGGATGGGATGGCTTTGGAATGGGTTCAGTGCGGATCAGTCGAGAGTTGAGTGAGTTCGGCGGAAAGTCGGCCGAAGTCACGGTGGTCTATGTATGTCAATTAAGAGCCAGCGGTTCGCCGCCGCTGATTTATGCAATTGCCTATACACAGCAAAAATTATTTGAAATATATAGATTTATATATACATTTCTAAGCCATCTGTGTCTTTAGACTGGATATTTCATAAGACTCATACATTTTTAATGTCTTTTGACCACTGAGAGTATATTTAAACTGTTATATTTATTTGGGTACATTTTGTAAAAATATTTGAAAATCTTCACACGGAAAGACTTTTTAAATATTTAAACTGCATCATGAACGTACCAATAAATACCTTTCGAAACTGACAACTTTAAGCCTCAGCCCTTTTTTTTACCGTGTAAAGCAGCGCCCACGGCTTTGGGTTAGAGATCCAAGAAAGAGACGGCGACTTCCTTCCGTTACAGTTGCCCAAAAAAGTATTTTCTCGGACATTGGCCAACTAATTGGCGGACGTTGCTCGCTTTGGGCGATATATACCAAAAAAAAAAAAAAAGAAAAGGAAAAAAAAACGGAGAGAACACGAGGAGGCAGGGGCTCTGATAATAACTTCTTCAACGAGCCCCATGAAGTGAAATTATTCGGGTAAACATGCACGCTAATTACAAAACCCTCAAACGAGCAGCCAAAAAAAAAAAAAACAAAAAAATAAAAAACCAAACAAGGAGGAGGAAAAAAAGCAGCAGCAGAGGAGCTGTGGGGGGGTCTCAGAAAAATGATATAATATTTTATGAATCAATTCACGAGAGCGCCAAGTGGACCACCGTCGCTGTCAGCGGCGACGCCAGTCGCCAGTCTTCAGTTTTCAGTCTTCAGTCTCCAGTCTCCAGTCTTCGGGGGACCCTCTTCCGCCCATACCCTGGCACGCCCCCTTCCCCCTGCTCGCTGGGGGACATGGGAGGCACACGAATATCGCCATCGTCGTGCAGTTAGCGAATGAGCCACTTAAAGAGCCACAAATAATAATAACGACTTTAACGACAACCACAACAACAGCCACACAGCGAGCTGGTGATCTTCGGTCGGTGTCTACGGTGTCTACGGTGTCTACAGTGTCTTCGGTCTTTGGTCTTCGGTCTTCAGTCTTCAGGCCCGATTCTTCGGACACAGCGCTCAAGACTTCAGTGTTCAGTTTTCAGGCCCAGTCTCGGCGCAGATCCACACAAAGTTAAGCTGGCTGCGCTTATGACTGCTCTTTTCCCTCGATTATGACTGGGCTTTTGGGATATTTTGGGGCTCAGTTCTTATTTCTTTTTTTTTTATATATATATTTTTTGGGTCTTGCGAGTTGGGCCTCCTGAGAAGGGTCGTTCTGGGCCATTGCCGCGCCCAAACAAGCACAAATCAACAGGTTTATTATGATGCGATGATGGCCCAGAGGATGGGCCCAGTGGCTGTCAAACTGTGCGCTCGGGTCATTTGCAACAAGTCAATCGCAAATGGGTTCAAACGAAGAGCAAACATCGTTAGAACCATTCCTTATTTTATCTGAGAATATACTACAAATTGTGCAAATATGAAATAAATTAAAATATATATATTATTTTCAACAAAATGTACTAAATAAGAAATTGTATAGCTTTTAAAAGCAGTAGAGCATTTTTATTCAAATATTTTAAAGGAACCAATCGCTACAGGGTTGTAATTGCAAATAAATATATCAACAAAATATATAAGCATATTGGAAATTATAAGTAACAAATAAGAAACCAAAGAATGCAGAAATAATATTTATTATTATTTTTTTTATATTTACTCAACTTATTTGTAATTCACTCAACCAATTATTCAGCCAAAAGTACTCAAAGCCAAATCATATAAAGAGGGGAGCTGGAGCCTAAAGTTATCTTCAATGTGGTCAACAAGTTGCAGACAGGACTTTCTGCATCTGCCGCAAAATTCTCAAAATTGGTTGCAAAATCAAGGTTAAGCCCATTTTGGGCTGTCATGTGTGTGGGCTGTCCATCAATATTTGCACCTTTGACCCGACGCCTGCGTCATTAATGATGGCCGCCGGGCAGACAGACGACAAACTCACACCTCAAACAAACAGGGAAAGCTCACATGACCAAAATACTGTTTGCGAATCGTATTATTAGTTGATTTTGCATTGCCGAATAATACAGAAATATTGCTGACAAATCTCTGACCAATGAAAATGAAGTAAAATCGATATAACATATTTTTGTGTGTTGGCATTCAAATTGAAAATTGTGGTTTTGCAAGTAAGTATTTTTACTAGGCTTGAAATATAGATTTTTTGAATTACTTCATGTATTATGTACTTCAGTTTTCCTTCAGGTTAAAAACGCTTTCTAAACTTGCGAACCAAGAATAAAAGTTATTTGAATAGCTTTAAATTATAATATTTGAATACGCAATTGTCCTAAATGGTTTCATAAATGTATTTTTTAAATTGTTTTGTTAAAGAAAAAATAAAGTAAAAGTTACTTTAAAAAGTATTAAATTTTACTTACAAATTCCTGATTCGAGTTCTGAAAAAACTTTATTACAAACAAAAGAACTGTATTTTAAGATATAGTTTTTGCTAAATAATCCTAAAAATGAAAAGTTTTTATTAATTTAAAATGTAATTTATAATCGTATAATTCTTTTCAATTTTTCTTGTAAGTGAATACCTAGCCGAGTTTTGAGTTTAACTACGAACATTTAAAGAAAATACCTACGTACACCTTGTAATTTATTATTTTGGCTGGGGAAACCCCTGCAACAAATCCCTTTAAGCTTGCGGAACAACTGCGGCAGATGTCTTTGTTTCGATCTGGTGGCACCTGGAATCTAGCCTAGACTTTCGGGGCCAGGATCCTCATCCTTGTGCGGGGATCGGGGAGTTAAATCCCTGTCGACAATGGCCGCACAGCTTAATTAGGCCTCTGCGCTTACCCAATTAGGAATTAGCATCGTGGAAAGGGAAGATCTTCGGGCGGAGGGAGGAGGAGGAGGAGGAGGAGGAGAAGGAGGACCTCGAGCAAGGACCGCTGGAGGATCGGACCCCATATAAGCTTACACTCGGGCTACACTGGCTCAATGAATGAAACTCAAGCACAGGATATGCGGCTCCTTTGATCCGCGATTTGTGGGCAGTAAGTACGGGGAGGGGACGTGGGCGGAGCTGCCTCGAAAACTTAGACAGCCAGGAAAAGATCAAAAAACCCGCTGCCGACGTACCAACTTATGGTAATTCGAGATGCCGATGCCCCAACCCAAAAAGGATATGCGAGGATGTGTGTGTGTGTGTGGGTGTGTGTGCGACAGGATAACCCACAATAATGACTGGGTCATTCAACCGAGGAGTCAAAGAGCATCCGCATATTATATGGCGAATTCACGCTGATTAACTGATCATTACCTTTTATAAAATTTAACTTCAATTTCAGCTATTTTCCAAAAAAACCTCTTCCAAATTATTAAATAATTGTTTCTTTCATATATACATGTTTTTATAAATTTGTTGAGGTACACATTTTAACTCTATGCTGAAGAAAAACACATTTAAAACTGCCAAAGATACGATATCACTTTTCGATCTACTGATGGTTTTTAACAAAATAGAAAGTTGTTATCTTATCTTACTATTATTTTGTATGATATTATATGCACAATTGTGAGATCAATATGTTTTAATATTATTATAAAGTGTTTAATATAAGAAACATTACATATAAATTTGAAAGTTAACTATTCTTAAAACACAAATTTTATGCAGAAGTTAATTATAAATTTACATAAATTTTAATCAGCTTTGTTTTTTAGTTTCTGGTGGCCGATATTGGTCTTTAATTTCTTGAAGGGATTGCTCCTCCCACTTTCCATGAATGAATGCATTGACCTTCGTCACACGCAAGGATGGGGAGAAAGCAGGAGGAGAAAGGAGCAAGGGGGAAGGAGCCGTCGAAAAGGTGAGGAGAAGAGCGTATAACACACACTTATATGGCACTAGGCAATAATGGCCGGACCGAATGGCAAACAGGGTTCCCCCATAGGGATTTCGCCATATACAAGAGGCTATATGGCATACAAACATATATATGCATATGTGTGTATGTATATATATATATATATGCCCGTCTGAGAATTCCACCCCATTGTCGAATGTTCGAATGTCTGGTTCTTGTGATTTCCTGCAGAAAGTGCCTCGAACGGAGCTCTAAGTGGCCTAATTAGAAGCCGTGCGGCGATCAACACCACTCGTCACCAGCCATCATCATCCTTGTACCTCCTGCACGCCCTTTGACCCCACTACCCACTACCCAACGCCCACCTTTACACACACACACACACACACACACACACACTCTGTTTGCATAGCACTTATACACCACACCACATCACATCACATGCATGTGTGTGCGCGCGCCAGAGTATTTTGCATATTATTTCACGCCATTGTAGCGCTTTCAACGCAAAACTGAACAAAGTAAGGTAAAAACGTGGACAGAAAAAAAAAATATAAATAAAGATGGCTAAAAAAAAGTGGTTACTAGTGTGGAAAGGGGGTTTTTAAGGTGACTGGGGATGGAGATGGAAACAAACTACGAAACAATGAGGCGACTGAGTACCATAAAAACTCTGTCGCCGAAGCCTAACAGAACAGAACCAGGGTAACACATATTCCAACGTCTCCTCTTCGGATCACTGAGGAAATAAACATATACCCCTAAATAAGTGATCTTAAGCGCGTTTTCTAGTGATGTTTCCTTCTTGTGGAAAGATTTCGTCTTTTCCTTACCTCATATAAATACAATTCCAAAAGATGGAAATCTAAATGCTGTGATCTTCAATAAACATCATACTTCTACTTAAGGTTGTCCTAAGAATGGTTTAGACTTTTTGATGTCGTTTTAAACTATTATTTTCCTTGACAATGACAAACTTAAAGGACTATTATCCGTTCTGATTCCTAATTCATATTGAATTTTTAGTATTAAGGAGAGGAAAAAGCAATAAATCAATCTTAACAAATCATTATGAAATAT
Organism: Drosophila gunungcola; assembly: GCF_025200985.1. Classification (NCBI taxonomy): domain Eukaryota; kingdom Metazoa; phylum Arthropoda; class Insecta; order Diptera; family Drosophilidae; genus Drosophila; species Drosophila gunungcola. Next base: position 838,917 of record NW_026453187.1, on the reverse strand, counting down.
AAATACTGAGCTAAGAACCGTACATGTTCAAAATAAAATAGGAAATAGGAAAAGATACATTAAAAACAATCGAAACAAGCTTGCTAATAAGGTAAAGCTTTATAAATTTTTGGGTTTGCTTATATTATGTTCAGCGATTTTTTAAAACTAAACAATAATTGAATTCAAAATAAAAATCAACTTAGATTATCATAGATTCTTTTGTTCAGTGTTTCAACAGAGTCTGCAGTTTTTTGTGGTCTTTGGCGTTAGTCGCCGCACTTTGGGCGGCAAAAATGCGCTCGACACACAGCAATGGCGGCCTCCATAGTTTACGGTTTGATTTAACCGAACCACAATGCCGCCCCCTCCGCCACCCACCACCCCTCTCACCTTGAGGAAAATGCAGGTGTGGTTTTTCCCCCCATTTGCCTCAGTTTTTTGCCGGCTTTTTGGCATGGCTTCCGTTTTGGGCTGACGTTGCCACTGCCACTGCCATGATTTGTTGGATTTTCTTTTCTTTTTCCTCCTCTTTTTTTTGTTGCTGTTTTCCCTTGGAAGGTGTTGTCGTTGTTGCCCCTCACAGTGGATCATTTAGTGGCTCCACATCCACTTGGGCTTTCCCCCAGTCGCCTTCTTTTGCACACAGGGGGAAAATGTTTATATAAAAGGTATTCATTACATCAAACAACATCAACAAAGGTCTGCAATGAGATTCGATCAAGCACACATTAATACACAAAGATAATATTTATGTGAAAAATAACTTTTTTTAAGTTAACTTGCATTTCAATTAAAAACAAAAGTTTCGAACCAAAACGTAATATAAGAATGTTAATATTAAATTGGCTTCCACGGATTAAACACAGAAATAATATTTATATATTAAACTTTTATTTTAATTCTTAAAAAATATAACTTGTAGCCTAAATTTAATATTGAATATTAATATATTGCAATATGTATGAAAGGACTTTAATTGATTTAAAAAGATTGGGCAAAAAAAAATATTTATGTGCAAAAAATGTAATATTTTACATTCATTTCTGTTTTAGAAATAATTGTTTGTGTAACCAAAATTGAATATTAGAATATTACTAAACATTTATTTAAATCGAAACAGCATACTTTTTTAAGCTAGAATTTTTTCTCTGTGCATTTGGCATATCTCATGAAAAATCCTTCGCCGCAGTCACTCAGTTGGATGCCCCTTGTCATTGGCATCCATAACCATTTTGCACCGGCCATTCGCATTCCTTGGCAGACACAACAAAGGAAAACAATCGAATGTAGTGACAAACAACCATTGGAAAATATGGAAAATCATTTTCTGGACCCAACCAAGCCGACAACAAAAGAAATGAGCAGCTTTTCGGCATTGGGACTCCAAAAACAGGAGCGGAATTCAGGACCAAAAGCTCAAACGGTATTGGCAGCCAAGGTGAACCTACCAATTCATCCCTGCAGTAAATGCGAAATTACCGAATTTACCATTTTTTTTTGTCCCTTGGCCAATTTTAAACATTCAGGATCTATGAAAATTTAAAACTTGCTGTTGAACATAATTAAAATTAAACAAGTGACGGATTATAAAATAAGCAATTCTTACTTTAAAATGGTTTTATAACTATATATGCATAAGGCTGTTAGACAATACACTTTTGAAAATCTGTATTATTCTCTATTGAAAATATGTTAAGAATTTGTTTTTAAAAATCTTGTCTATTGGAATTCCCGTAAGACTTTGATCAGAAGATGTCATTTGGAACTGGACCAGTAGCTAAGGCAAATTTTTTTAGGGGAACGGGCGCAGGGGCAGGGGGGGCGGTGAATTAATGGTCAGAGGTTGTGCTTTTGCGGGGTACAGTTGCCATCGCTGGCGGTGCAGATGGGTGCCTCAATTAGTGGCACTCCACAAGCGCAAGCGCGCTGAAAAGGGGGTGGAGGGAGGGGGTGCAACGAAGGAAAGGGGTTACGGATGGGGACTTGGATGGGGTAGGCTCGTTCTGGGATTGGGAACTTGCCATTCGAGGCAGAAGTGTGTGCCATTTTAGACGAGAGAGTCGCACACTCGGCGTGTGTGAATGACATGGAAGACAGCAAACGACATATGCACAAAAGCTTCGGCAACAACGACACATGGAGGCGGCATTGTCAACGCTGCAAACTGTCACACGGGTGAAAGGCAGGGGGGGGGGGGGTTAAAAGGGGGGCACAAGCGGAGACAAGTGGCTCTCAGTCGGGGTCACCACCCAATCCCCACCCAATCCCCACCATCCACCATCCACATCCTCCCACAAACTGCGAATGGAACTGAAACTGGCATGCAAATTACTGTCGAGCATGCTCATCCAAATTAGCAGCGGGATGGTACGGGGGCTGTAGGGGGTTAAGGGGCCTTTTCAGGACGGGTTATGGCGGGGGGTGCGGGTTAAAAGAGAGGTTAAAGAGGCGCAGCGATTCGAAGAACACCGGAGACTCTGCGACCCTAGGGTGGCACATGCATAATTATTTTTATTATTATTCTCTATGCTTGGACCCTGTAACCCCGCCCATCGTTCCCGTACCGCCCCCGAAGTCCCCCCTTAGCCGCCGCCTCTGATCAACCCCATTTGGGCACAGATTGCAACTTCAGCGCCTACAAAACAACAAACAGTGGGCCAAACAGTAGTCAGATATTACGAAAATGCAGCCACAATTTCAGCCCCAAAAACATGAATTTAAAATAAATATCTAAAAGGATATTCATATTATCAAACCGTTTACAACTAGGAATATAGACCTGATTTTTTTAATTGCTTCTATTTTAGTAGCTACATAGAAATGTGGAAATAGCTTGGTCCATACAAATTTAAAGAAAGTTTACACTTTTATTTTCAAAAAACAAGCAAATTTTTAAAAATATAAAAATACAAATTTCTATTTAGAAAATATATATATTTGATAATAAAAATTCATTTTTTTGGGTCTAAAGAATTAAAGAAATAGAAATGTTGAATCCATCAGATTATTGTTTTTTTTTAAAGGTTATATGAAAATCTTTGAATGTTATTATAAGTAAGTAATTAAATATATCTCGTTTAGACACTACGATTGCCATGTTGATTTGGGAAATAAATGAAAATTAGAAAACACTTTTCCGTAATTTAGCCCACTGTTCGGGGTCTCCATCTTCTCTGGCGGCACCGACGCAATGTGCCGTAAAAATAATTATGGCTGCAACTGCACAATTTTGCTGGCAATCCCCCGCCCCTCCCAACCACTCCCCCTTGGAAGCCCCGCCGCCCATGATTTGCCACACCCCCTAGACGCTTGCAACGCTTTCTGCGCCCTCCTGCCAGGAGTTTTCCGCTAGAAAAGCGGCGGGAAAATGCGATTTGGGGAGTGGCAGACGGTCTTGTCACAAGAATCTAATGTGCAATTTTGTTTTACCGCATGCCACGCCCCCTTTCGCCGAAGCCCCATAAGGGGCGAGACTTTCCTCAAAGTGGAATCAGACTTGCATAATGCACACATGTATATTTATATATGTTTTATATACGCACATCATATTGAAGGTTTACGTGGGGACAACACAACGTATCAAATTCATGTTTTGTTTTAATTATTATTATAAATAAATTGCCAATTAATTATTAGCTTAGAAATCGAAATACTGTTGAAAATGTGTTGTCATTTATTTTTATTCCTTAAACTGAAATATTATTGGCTAATAGATACTAAAACTGTGATTATAACAATAATACCAAATAGTTTGCAGCAAAAAATGTGTTTTTACTAAATTTTATATAAATTTCAAAACCAATGCATTAAAATTAAATTAAAAAATGGTTAGGATAAAACATTAGTTCTCATGTTCAGCAATAATTTTAAATAAAGGCATTGAAGTTATAAATTACGAAGCCATATTTCCCAGCTCTAAGTCTGCCCATAAAATCATTGGAAATTTCCAATCCCAGCAAGTAAGCTAATTTTCAGCCGACTTTTAGTGGCAACTTGAATTGGCTTTTGGGCAAATCTGAATGGTGCTCATTATGGGCTCGATGGCTTTGGTGGTTGGGTGGTCTTAGTGGTTGGGTGGTTCTAGTGGTTGGGTGGTGGCGTCGTAAAAGGCTTTGCATTAACACCACCCAAACACCCCAAATGCAGCCAACCAAATGTCAAACGAGGCTACTTTTCTCCTCTCTCGCACTCGCTAATTTTGCTGTATTTATTTATTTTTTTTTTTTTGGTATTTGGTTTTTGGTTTTTTGTTCGTTGTCGTTGTCGTTGTCGTTGTCGACGCTACGTTACGTTTTCTTCCCTTCATTCTTTAATGGGATTTACCTAAATGAGAGCTAATAATGCCCCGGTTGGGTCCGAAAGTGGAAAATATTTCCGGGTGCAAGCCTGCGGAGGCTGTAGAATTTAACATGCCATTTGATGTCGAGCTGTGTGTGGCTGTTTCTGCTACTACGACTGCTTCTGCTTCTGCTTCTGTTTCAGTTGCTCTGCCTCTGTGTTCTGTGCCATGATTATTATTGGCACATTAGCCGGCCGACCGAATCGCAGCCAAGTGCCGAGCCAGCCACTCCAGCCACACACTCGACACTCGCCTAAGTCCGGATTCGAAACCCCGAACCATGACCCCTGACCCCTGACCCCACTCCGCCACTGCGAAAAAAATGGGACCCTTAAATACAAATGGTTTTCGGGAAAAAACTAAAAGCGAAAAACCATTTTTTAATATTGCAACACTATTTCTATGTAAGATAAAAGAAGCAACAATATTTCTGTGCTGGTTAATTAGTATTATTTTTTGAGTTATCATACTCAAAACTGAGTTCAAAATAATAGTAGTTTTTTAGCTAATGGAAATATCAATCAAACATAGTTTGTTAAGAAACAACTTGTTTGTGTATATTCTCGTAAAGCCTCTACTACAAACTAAATGGGGCAAACATAAAAATCTACACTTATCATTGGTATAATATTTTTAAGTAATTGCAAAAAAAATTGATACAACAAATTTGTTTTTAAATTTGTGATTTAAAAAATAGGACAGATATTGAAAACATTTGTATTCCAATGTATAGTTTATTTGCTTAATTTGATTAAAAATAATTTAAGGTATTTATTAAGGTATTTTCAATTTCCATGAAAACTAATAGAATATTAAAGGGTTTTTGAGTCTCAGTTCGATTATTGGTTAGTTTTTGAGAACTTTAAATTTTATCACAATTTTTTTTTGACCGCAGTGTTGCGTTTAAAAACGTTTACTATTTAAATAATTCTTTGAAAATAGGCGGAAAGATATTACCTGAAAAACAAAGAAAAAACACCAGATGTTATATGATATATTTTTAGCTTCTATTTTAGATAATCAAAAACACCTTTAATATCGTAGGATATACTTTTTTCCTTCGATTTTAGTTATTTTGCATCATGTATACAAGCTATGCTATATAATATCGGAAAATATCGCTTTTCGGCTCTTGCATTTAAAGTGTAATGAATATTTTCTCAAAATTCAGTTGGATTTAAAGATTTAAATATTTTCAATATCTAACCTATATTATATTTGGCCCAGTGTGTGTGATATTTGCGAGGCGGAGCGGAAGCGTCGAACGGAACCTGCATATGTAAGCAAAAGCCAGAGGCAATTTTTGGGTCCAACCCTTGGATTCTGGTGGGGATGGGCTTTACAATGGGGATTGGGATGGGGATGGGGATTCAGAAGACCAGGACGACAATTCTCGCGTCTAGAGGCACTTACGCTAAATTGCATTTCACTTGTGTGTGCGTGCCGGGGAAAAAAGCAAATAACCGACCGTACTTACAAATACACTGTTCGAAAATATTCGGTAAATTATTCTTAAATCGATTTTGGCTTTGGGAAAAATGGTTATTCTAAAAGCCTGAAATTTGTTTTCTTTGATTTTTAGATACACATTCAAGCCAAGTGCCTTAAATGATGCCATTAAGCTTTTCAAGGGATGACAGTTTTTGATTTTTGGTTAACTTAGTTATTAAAATCAGCTTTAAATTGAGATTTTTCCTTTCTCAGTAAATGTGCAGGAAATTTTTGCGTAAGATGTATTTTTCGGTGCACCATTAGCTACAGTGAAGAGTCGACGGCGGCACGCAACTTATTTTGGGCCAGGTCAAAACAGCTCAACGCGCATCTCATAATTATCTCCTCGCTTCGCTGCCGTTTTGAAGAGCCACGGAGACAGTTTAATAATCATCAAAATAGCCACCGAGGGGTGACTTCTGCACCGCCACCACCCGATCTTTTTCAGCCTTTTTCAGTATTTTTCAGCTTGTTGCATGTGGCTGTGGCTGTGTCTGTGGCTGCGGTGCCACATGTGTGTCTTCTATGTGAAAAGTTTACTATCCCATCCCTGTGTCCTATCCTATATGCCATCCATATAGCTATCCCCTTGTCCAATCCCCCTGCGTTTTCCGTGTCCGTGACGATGTCCGTGTCCGGTTTTCATAAGTCGACCAAACACGCCATCTCCGGGAGCTGAGCACTGGGTACTGAGAAATCATGAGTGTCAGCTGGCCAAGGGGCGAACCTTTGACTCAAGAAACTACAGGTCCTGCCACTCCTGACCTATAAATAAGTGGATTGGGGTTAATACAAATATTAACAAGTGAAAAGTTACAATCTTAGAATCTTAGAATTATGTGCTAGATAACTCAAGAAACATTTATAAGTAATTTGCTTATTTTAACAAAAAAATTATTCTGGGTATAAATACGGTAATTTGGAAATTTATTGTGATTTTATAGAGTTTTTATTTTTAAAACAAACGCCCTATAAACTTTTGGCAATATTTAATTAATAAAAACTTTTGATTTACCCTACACAAGTTAAAGCACTTTTATTTCATTTATAACCAATTATTATCATGAAAACAAAAACTCTCTAAAATACAAATACTGAAAATATATAACAAGTGTGTAAATGCTCATTTAAAGTGTTTATTTTTTGGACAAAATTATTTTGTGATTTTTCCATTGTTGAGCATCATTTATTCGTCTGATGGGCAGCTTCCGACAAAACGTTGATAGAGTTCGAAGCACAAATCATAGGTGAGCTCCAAAGCCTTGACAAACATATCCAAAAAATCCATTGGGTCGAAGGTGCGAAGGACTCGATAGACAAAGAGTCCGGAAATCACAATCATCATTGGCCAAAAAATCGACTTTAGGGAGCGGGTCACATAGAGGATGACGCACCAGACAGACAGGAATGCCACCACATAGTATATGGCGGTGGTAAAATCATCCGGAACTGGGAAATCCTCCATTGAAAACTTGTATCCCACGGCCATTTGTCCGGTACTTAACTTTCTGTGTTGCAGAATATATTTCAGAATATTTAGTTGATTGGGACTTCACAATAATGTCGATTGTGAATGCTTACAGGAAACTGCTAGACGACTTGTACGACTTGTACGACTTTTCCGACTTCAAAGCATAACTGATCTTTACAATGAAGCTATTAAAAAATTATTATTTTCAGCTAAAAACAAACATATATGAACGGCTTGCACTTAAACGATTATAAGTTTTTTTTTTTTATGGAAATTAAAATTACAGATTTATTTGCTCTCAGTTAATTTGAAGTATGCCAACTATTTTACTAACCTTTTAAATTTTGCGAAAAATTGTCTAATCAACTTAACCTTACCCGATGTCCAAGTGGTATATTTTTGAAAAAAAAAGTATGTGATTTAATTCATTGTCAAAGTATTTGTCTATTTAAAAGTATTTAGGAAAACTAATAATGGCAGACAAATAACAATTTTTAGCAGAACGTAAAATTAAGAAAAACCCATATTTTCAAATCATTTGTTTTTAAAATAGTGCTAAAAAATGTTCAATATTCAATGAAAACCTGTAGATATTTAAAATAGAAAATACTCTTTGGTTTTTCTGTTCCTTGGCCATAGGAATAATATGTTTCCCAAATGGCACTACCATCTTTGAATTCCCTGGCGATTTTCCACATTTTCCCCGCTCTTTTCACAAAAATCAAACAATGAACAGAAGACAAAAAAAAGAGGGGAATAAAAACAGACTGTTGTCAATTTATAACTAAAAATGAAACGTTTTCCGCTGGGCTTGTGTTTGTTTGTTTGTTACCATTATTATTGCTACTACTACCTTCCACATACTACATACTACTATTATTGCTGCTGTTTTGTTTTGTTTCATGCGACTTTTACCATAATTGCGGGTAGCAGCATTATGACATCGGGAAGCGACAAGCGAAACGCAACCTGAACATAATTACAACAATTTGTTGTCTAGTGTTTGACAACAAAAACAACAATGCTCTGAAACAACAACAACAACAAAAACAACACCAACGAAGAGCAAAAAGAAGCCGAGGAGATGATTGTTGTCATGGTTGAATGATGCAACTGGAAAAGGCAGAAAACAGCAGCAGCAAAAGTCACGCACATTGACATCGCCTGGAGAAACCGAAAAAGATGACACGGTATAAGGCAGCCAAAGGAAAGGTGGGAAGGCCTGCAGCACCCCTTCACCACACTGGGCAAAAAAATGGGAGAAAATGGCCTAAAAATATGAAATGTAAGTCCATAAAAACAAACAAATTTTTTGGCTCTTGAAAAACCCAAACTAAAAATATAAGCTTCAGTATTATAAAGTTTTTTAATTATCTCTAGATTTTTAATTTTTTCCCACCCAACGGCAACTGAAAGAAGGCAGGCTATAATTACTTAATTTATAACTATAGAAAATGTCACAAGATACAATTTTTATCTGCAATCATTAGCTGAAGATAGAAATTGACCTTTTAAAAATATCATATATAATCATTTCCAATCGGCAGTAAGATTTTCCCCTTAAAACGTTATTTGACTACAACTTTTTTTTTCATTAGACAATTGAAAACTGAGAAGGCTATTTGTCTATTTAAAACAAAAAAAATAAAGAACCAATTCAGGACTAGCTGTCAAGCTTACCCCAATAAACAAACACAAATATTAAAATAAGAGCAATAATAGATCAAAATTGAATATTTATTTGGCTTAGTATTTGTCAGTGCAATCCCATCCCCAAGGATAAGAAAACACATCTGTGGCAAACTGTGGCAGCTCCTCTGCGATGCTCGTCACACTTCATTTCGACGCTTTCAACGCTTGTTGCGCCTCCAAATTAATTGCCACAGCCTGTGCAGCGCCAAAATTTAATGGAAAGTTTAGCAAATACAAGGAGCACATCTCTCCCCCCGCGGTGGCCGTCATCCTATAATATATCCCTCGGGATCGGGAGCCTCGACTAATTAGCAGGCGAGGCGCAGGCGCCAGAGCTGGGTAAGAAAAAAAAAACAAAAAAAAAAAATATACAGCCGAGCTATATGGAATCGGGAGTTGTGAATCGCAAATCGGGAATCGGGAGGATATACCCGCTACATGCCCCATTATCAACAATTGCACATTGCGCCATATTTTACAGCAGCTGCAGTCGTGGAATTTTTCCCTTTTTTTGTTGGGGTAGAATCGGATATTCTTAGGGGTTCGGGATAACAAATATATAGGGGATATATATTATACTTGCTAGAAACCATTTTGAAACTATTCGATTAAATAGGAACACAAATATTCATGGTTGTTTATGATCATCAAGGTTTAAGTAAAACTATTAAATTAAGGGAAAATTTCATGTCTTAAGCTTTAAAACTTGGACAAGTTAGAAATCAAACCGAAGCTCTGAAAACGAAACATTATCCTTCCAGATTTGCATTTGCAAATTAAATGTTTTCAATATATTTTTTATTAAAGTAGTAAAGCTTCATTTCATAGATTAAATTAAAAAAAAAATATCGATAATAACGCACGTTTTATTATATCTTATATTTAAGTAGTTGAAAAACAATTGTAATGATAGCATCCTTTTACAACGGCATTACTTTAGCCCTGTATATCCTTTTCTCCAATTGAGCCCAAAATTTCGCGCCAAAAAGCGAAGTGAATGAAACTAAAGAGGTGGAGTGGAAAATGGAAAATGTTGTGGAGAGGGGGAAATAGGAAAAAGAGAGGGCAAGCAAAAGGACATTCTGGTTGTGTGACAAAATCGCTGCCTTCTTATGTGTGTGTGTGTGTTATTCCTTCACTCCCAAGTTGCTCCATTTCACTCGCACACACACATACATTGAAAGGCGAGACTCCGCCCACAAAGCGATCGTGAGGTGGCGAAAAAAAAAAATTCACCACAGTTGGGTGAAAAGCGCTCAACTCTCTCTCTTTCTCTCTCCCACTCACGGCGCAAGCGCATTCGGGCAAATAGTTGCCCTCTCGCTTGCACTCGCATGCTGCCGAGTAAAATGGTCGACTTGCAGGGGGCGTTACTCTATATCCGTCTTGCTCGCGCCCATTCGTGTCAATTGGAGAGAGTGAGTGAGATAATGAGTGGGGGAAGGGGGAAAGAGAGTAGAAACGCTGTAAACGAATTTGCATATTTCTGCTGCTTTACGCTTATTGCATATTTTATTCATTACCTTCTGGCGCTTCGGCGGATGAAACAGCAAAGGGAAAACGCGAAGGAAAGTGTCATAAGGCATTCGGACTACCGTTATGGAACATCTTGCCTCCCTTTCCAACGCAGCCTCTGCCCTCTCTTTCTTTCTTTTATGTTTTCCATCTATATTTGACTTTATCTCGGATTTTATCGCCAATGACACCATTTTGTGGCTCAATTTTCCTTATCTAGACATTAAAAACAACAAAACAACACCTCAAACTGTAACATGAAGTTATTACGTTTGAACCAATCAATAATGTTCATTAGCTCTACGAATTTACAGGATTAAGAATAATTCCTTCAAAATACTAAACTAAAGAATTTATTTTTCTGGTTGAAATAATATTACGCATCAAAATATTTGACAAATTATAATTTTGTCAAAACCTTTTATTTGTGCTTTATCCCAATATTTTTTAAACTAACTTGTAATTTCCCCTAGGGTTCTAATGTATAAAACATTATATGCTTCATAAATAAAAAAACTCCTTTTAATTACATTGTAAAATGATTCTTAAATATCTAAACGTTCTCTAAGTTTCCAATAATATGATAAACCCTGCATTTGTGTTTTTATCTGAAAAAAAAGGGCTTTTTAGTTAAAACTTTGCAAGTACTGTGGAATTATATATGTTGAAATTAAGATTTGTTTCTAAATTTGTGTATTTTGTTAATATTTTATAGTTTCTCATCATTATATTTTAAATGCCAAACTTCGTACTATTGATTTCAAGCATCGTTAACTCATTTATATTGGAAATGTATTTGATTTTCGCATCCCATCCTTTTTTCGAGAAGTTCTTTTTAAATCTGATATTCAATAAATGGAATTTTACTCTTAAAATGAAAATATTTCAAAATAATTTATCTATTTTTTTTTTTAATTAAAAGCAATTCATTAAATTTATCATTTCATGAAACACATTTTTCTTGTTTTTCTTTTGTTTTTTACACCAAATATTTTTTCTTTACAAAAAGCTGGCTTCTGATTCCCTTTTCGGATACCGAAAGTCATAAACAATGTCCTTTTCCCCTGATTTTATTCAACTCCTTTTCCCCGAAATTGGTTTCACGCATATATGTATTAGTAAATTTGTTTATTTTTGCTTGGCAGGGACTTTATCTGTGCTCCAGTTTTTCGTAATCTACAGTCTACCCAAAATGGCCACCGCACGTCCTTATTACTATATATATTTGTTGCCAGCGAAAGATGCGATTCGAATCATGCGTGAGTTATCCTGCGTGTTGTTATCCTGGTTAAAAAAAAAATGATATGGGATGAAATTATAAAAACCGGTTGTGAGTGAACTACTCAAATACTCAGTTACTCAAAAGTACTCACTCAATACGAAGCGAAACGAGGCGAATTCGTGCCTCTGCCTCTGCCGCCGTCAACGTCGACTGCGCTGCCATGGTGAGTTTTGAAGGCAGCGGGCAGAGCGTTAAACAAAGTGGCGAATACCGTCATTCAAACTGGGAATTCTGTTAGTAAACGTCGACACTTCATATGAAACGAAGAGCGGAGATCACAGCGGAAAGTCCAGGGGTGGAGGTGGGTTTTAGAAAAGCGCGAGGGGGGTGGGGGGGGTGTAGTTAGTGAGTAGGTTTACATAAGGATAGTCTAGAGATTTGGTGACATAAGGGCGGATTATAAAGCTAAGAAGGTGGACAACGAAAACAAAAACAAAACAGTTTAGGTGCTTAGAATAAAGCCCAGAGCGGAATGCATTTGGGAAAAAAAAAAAAAATAAATACCCCACAGTTTAGGTGACACAAGACGGATTCTACCCACGACTTGGGTGTCAAAATGCTTGTCATTCGGATGGGGAAAACCTATGCTAAGCTGGCCAAAGCCTTTTTGCCTCCGTGGTGAACAACATAACCTGCACCCCCCACCCCCCACGAAAGGGGGGATTCCCCACTTTCGCACTCTGTCGACGCCTCTGCCCGCGTCGCAGTCGGCGCCTTTTGCACTTTGGCGCTCGTCGGCGTCTTGGCCCGGTTTTTTTTTTCTTTGTCGTTTTTGTATTTGGATTTCGGGCTTTTCGGCTTTTTGGATCGTTCTCGGCCAGCAGTCGCCGCCTGTCACACGCTCACGTCAAACGCTTTTTGCCGTCGCGTCGCCAGCGAAACCAGAAATCAAATGTCTCGCCGTGTTTACGTGTGATTCCCCCTTTTTTTTTGCCGAACACAAAAACACTGACCTTAACCGATACGGTTCGTCGTTAACCCTTAACCGTTAACCGTTAACCGTTTCGTTACCGCTAACGAAAGCGAAAAAGAGAAAACAAATATGAAAAACATCACCTTGAATATTCTGTTTTGTTTTGTTTTTTGTGCAGACCAGCATTATTGAAAACCTGACAAATCGAAAAAAGAAATAGTGCTTAATAAGTGCATACAGTGTAAAGTATTTAACAATTAAAAAAGCAAAAAAATAAAAAAGGTGGGAGGTCTAAAGAAAATAATAACCTTTACTGGTTTCGCTTGAGATTTTCCAAAAATTCCGTTTAAATTCCTATGGTATAGTTATAATTCATTATAAATACCCTAAGACAATGAATAAAGTCTTTTATAAAAGTTTGCCAACTAAATTGAACACCGTTTTCTTTAAATATGTCAAGATCTAAATTAAATATTTTCTTAAACAAATTTGAGCCTCCTTACTTTCGATGCAATCCTAATGTGTATGAATTTCACCCCTATAGGAAAGATACTTTAAGAGAACTTATCTTTGTAATCTTACAACAAGTTACTCAATAGTAAAATTTCTTTACCACCAGCCAATTTCCTTAGTTAAAAAACTTAGAAAAATTTAATGGGACATTAAAATAGTTTATGTGATGAGATAATTTGTATTTTTAGGACTTTAATTTTACGTTGGTGGATAACTTTATTACAGGACTATACTTAAAATTGATTTCAGACAAATGGAAACAGGGGGTTCTGTTATCAGATCATCAGACTGGCAATTATGATAATTACTCCACGACGCCAAGGATGGTATTAAGATTTAGCCAACCCCCAGGGTGAATCTTCCCCCGAACCACTGATGGGCATCGAAATCGTGGCCATTATCCAATTAGCTAACTCTTTCCGAACCCGTATCATCGGTTTATCGCCTCGCCAATTGTTTTTCTCATACTTTTTTCGCTACTTAACTGATGTGACAATTTGTAGCCATTAGCCGGAGGCAGTCAGTCAAACAGTCGGTAGATTTGCGGGTTGTTCAGGCATGACAAAATAAAAAAAAAAGAAAATAAAAAAATAAAAAAAAAAAAAAGAAATCCCATACTGGGGAGTTGGGTTGGGGCTTCAAGAGACGAGAGAGATCACGATCGCATCTCGACACGCAGCTAAAAGTGTAAATCAGCTCGCCTTCCATTATGTCAACAATCCCTTTGTCTGTCCGTATTATTTACATTTGTCAAATCAAATTTGACAGCTGCGGAAAACATAATATCTCAAGTCGGCCGCGTCTGCAATTCAGGCCGGTTTTGTATGGGGTTTTGTCTTTTTGTGGGCCGAGAAGAGAGGGGAAATGCGGTGGAGATCGGAGCCACCTAGGACCGTCGATACAAACTTGTATCCAGAACTGGATTTATCGGCTTGACTTGACTTTGCCAAACGAACTGAACTGAGCCATGAACCCACGAAGAGTTGGCCAGCATTCGATTAATCTGGACGAAGAATGAGTTGTTTTACTTTTAGAACTAAACAGAAAGTAATTTAAAAAGTTATTTAGAAGGTTTTTATGCACCTAATTTTGATTGAAGTCTCGTAAATTGATTATTTTATCTTTAAAGCCTTAGCAATAGTTACAAAAGCCTTACAGTTGCCTTCAAAAATATTTCTTAGCTCCAGAAAATGCAGTATCAAGAGTTTTCCCTTTCTAGAACTTATTATCATAGTTATTAGCGTTAAGTGACTTTTATGACTGTTTAGAAACATGGTACTTAACCCTTTTCAAAGGATGTAACAACCCTCAACTAATTTGAATCCTTATCAGGGAATGTTTTCTTCTTGTTTCTGAGGCAACCTCCATTACATTTTTGATGCCTGTTTAATAGGGATTACTTGATATGTTTGGGACGTAGAAAACTCCATTTAAGCCTGTTGTTGTTGTTTCCTCCCCTGATATTTATTTCTGATGTTTATTGGGTCTTAAAATAATGGTTTTTAGAAGACATGATACTCAGACTTGTAAGAAATTTTCTAATACAAAAGTAATACTCTACAAAAATTAACTTAAAATACATTAATAAATATAAAAGAAATAAAATAGAATCTAAAAATACATTTACCTAAAAAAAATATTAAAAAATATTAACTACCAATAAAGTCTATGAGCAATATCAGCAATTTCTTCGAATCATACTGACTTTTCAATTAATTGAAGAGGTTTCCACTCCGGATTGTTCCATGGTAAGCTGCTAACGGACTTACGACATGGATATGGGCTATGATACCGGGATACGCTTGAGTATTTAGGCAAACGCTACTATAAAATGCCAGCTCCATTGTTGTTGTTATTGCCGGCGGAAGAAAGCGGAAGAGGGGATTGTATTTTTTGGATTTTTGGGAATGGCCTGGATGCGGCACTTATCCTTTATTTTCTTTGGGGGTTGAACGCACAGTGAACACACTTAACCGATAAATACGCATATAGTGTGTGCTCAGATCCTTTGTGGCCGCCCTGGATATCGTATCCTGGAGTATCCTGGAGTATCGTTGAGTATCCTGGCCTATCTATTGACTGACTAACACGCCAGCTGACTTGGCAGGGGAAAATCGAGTAGATTGAGGTGGAAAAGGAAGGTCCTCGCTGTCTCTTCGGCAAAACTGACTGACATCCCAGCCCAGCAACTTCCTTTTGCCTCATTTTCAGTTTCAGTTTCAGGTTCAGACTTCAGTAACAGCACACGCAATTTTCCATCTATATAAACCCAGTCCAAGTCCAAACCCAAACCCAAACCCAAACCCAAACTCAAACGCAAACGCATACCCAAACCCCCTGATGATTGCTTTTTGGGGGTGGTTCAGTTCTCATTCGGGCGATTTTCCAACGTGTTGTAATCCCATTTGCAGGATTGCGGATTCAGGAATCAATTACGAATTTAATTTATAAGCAAAGCTCGGGAGGAAAATTCAAGAGACGAAGAGAAGTTCTCATTTTCTGACAAGGGTGCGTTTTTGCCTGCAGGTGGGTACGAATTTCCTAGAAAGAGATGCTACTTGTTACAGGACCAAATCGATTTCGATGGAGATTTGGGGAACGATGACTCCTCTCGAGAAACTTGAAGCACTTCATCGGGCCTTTTGATGGCGTCCAAAAAGTTTTGAGCTCGCAGCTGTCAAGTGCATTCGTCACTGCCTCCTCCTTCTCTCCTCCCCCCCTATATTTTCCAAAGATTTCCCGATTTTCCACCCACCGTCTGACAATGCCAGAACTAAAATTCCTTTTAATACTCCTTGTATTTCACGTTTTTTGTTCTGTTCCCTTCAAGTTGGTAACATTGCTGAAATGATTTGGCCGCCAACATAAAAATGAAAGTTGAACGTCTTGGCAGCTGAAACAAACCAGCTCCGCCCCCCGCCCCCATTTTTTTTTTTTTTTTTTGAGTGGCTGTGCATAATGTATACAGCAAATTTTTGTCTAACAATTTGGCGCATTTTCACGCGATTTCTCTTCTTTATTTGTTTGTTTGTTGTTCTGGAGGGTTGCGAAAAATACAAAAAAAAAATTAGAAAAAAAAAAACACTTGACAGTTTCCTTTTGCTTTAATTGCTATGCAAATTGTTGGCGGACAAACTGCGAAGGATAAAAGCTTATTCAAAAGGATTCAGCATCCTTGGTTTCATTGTGCGCAAACTAAAGTTACGCCTTGCTGGGGATTTTAATGAAAAGACCTGACACGAACGCGAAAACTTTTCTGGGTGATTTCTTAAGCGGTTTTTGTGGGTTCCAATTAAGCAGGTTTGTTTTTGATTTGCTAATTTTAATTCAAGAAAAAGACTACAACTTATAATAGAATAAAAGTAAAGTTATCAATAACCAATTACTTTTCATTTTAAAAAAACAATTTATATCATAAACTAGAGCTTCCAATTTCATAGTTTGCTGAACTTTAGCTTGGACACTTTAGGGGATTCAGCTGCTGTAAGTTTTTCATTTGCAAGATATCGAAAGCCAAATCAATTCAATGACATTTCTTTCCTTCCATTTAATTTTTATTTTCGGTCTCGGATATTTCTCGGAGTTTTTCTCATTTTCTTTTGACGGGGGAAAAGCTCAAACCGAGCGCAACTTTTTATGACAGCATCACTTGGCACTTTCAATACAATATCATAATGGCCAAAAGGAGCTTGGGAAAATATAAAAAAGAAAAAAAAAATTCGTAGGTTGAGTGTAACTAAAGTGTATTTCTATTCCAGCGTCGACGCCTCGATTTTAGCCATTGTCTGGCCCTCTCGCTCACACCCACAGCTGCACCCACACCCACGCTGTTGCCATCCCTGTCTGTCACTGACTTTTACATTAATGAGCATGTTTTTATTTATAAGTGTTCTTTTCTTCTCCTCAGCCATTCTTTGGCGTTCTTTGTTCGCCCCATGAGCTTTGTTGTAACGCCCTGGTAGTCCCCAATGAAAATTCCCCCGAAAACCCCTCCAATATTTTCCACCCACTGCCCTTTGGCTTGACATTTCAGTGGATATTTCTTTTGGTTTCTTTATTTTCGGGCCCTCGGACAACGCTCGATTTCATTTGATGTGCCCGCTGGCGCGTCCATTTGGTCAGATTCATTTAACTGATTGGTCAGAGGGGTGGTAAAATAAAAAAAATAGAGGGACTGTGCAACAACAGCATCCAAAAACACACAATGGCTCCAAAGATACTGCCACAAATTTAAGCACACAATGAAAGAAATAAACTTCTTGTTATAAATAAAACTTGGCTAAGAAATACATTATTAAATAAAATATTCAACCAAAATATGCTTTCGATAAAAATGTGCGTATTCAATGTTGAACAAATAAATATTTATATGGCATTCTGTATTTTAACATGGATATTTTACCGATCAATTTCTATACAATAAATTTCGATACGTTTAAAATTTAAGCATCTAATTGATAAAAAATCGATAGTTTAACAATAAATTAAAATTAAAGTTTGATCGTTATATTAACGAAAGCAGCGACACATTTCGTTACTTTAAATTTAAAAATTTACCATGTTGCTGATAGAAAATCGATAATTTAAGGATAAATACGATACATTTCGATATGCACACTTGTGCCTTATTTCTTCTCTACGTTTCATAAATCTCTAGAATTTCTTGATTTCTTATATCAAGAGAAAGATACATAAGGCAAAAGAATCGGCAATTACGACTACTCAAGCGGCGTTCCATTAGTCAGCACGCAAATCACTCGACTTGGAGGCCCCGTCCCACTCAGTGCAATGTTGTTGTTTACCCATCGCACCTATAAAAGACCCAGAATTGGGGAAGGGGAGGGGAGGGGCGGGGCGGGGCAAAAGTCCGGAGGGTGTGTTGACCCTTCTCTTTGGAAACTTTGGCATTTTCTTGCGCTTATTCTTGCGGCACATTCACATGCTCTCCCGTCCATTTTAGCCATTGTGTGGCATAATTGCTGAACGCGTCGTCAGGCTGGCGCCTTTTTTATTGCAACGCCCCTTTGGCCAACACCCCACACACACACACACACACACACTCGCACTCGCACTCGCAAACTCATACGCCCATACAAATCCAATCCGGCTGGCAAACAAACTTCGGCACACACGCACACAGCCGCAGGTCCTGTAATGAGCTCCTGCCTCAGCTTTTACAGCTTTTCCTTTTTCCGCTGGTCAGTGCACAGCACACTTCAGGATGCACTCAGTTATGTTGGGTTGCATTCAGAAATGCTACCCTCTAAATAGACGATCTAGAGCTGGCACGGGCTCGATAGCAAAGTCGATAACTATATTGTTTTGAACTCTTTAGAGCCCAAAGATTTATGGTCAAACTTGGATTAAAAAAAAACATAATCCGAGAATATGTTCTTGAAATTGTGAAAACATCGATTTTAAGTGATACTTTGGAAAAAGTATCGATATTTCCGATAAATAGTCATTTCTAAAATTGTAAGTCACTATAAGTTCAACAAACATTTTTAACTAATGACTAGAATAACACTTCAAGAACTCAATGATGAAGATGGATTTAAAAATGAATTTCTTAAGAGAATCAGACAATTTTTTTCGATAGTAAGTTATACTTTAAGAATTTATATTATCGATAAATTATCACTATCCGGTTTTTAATTTATAATAAATGTAGCAAAAAAGCTAGTCTCCTGAATTTAAGAAAGATACTTTGATCCTAAAGACATTTCTACCATCTTTAAAATTGTTAACCACTAGAATGTTTTTATTTAACTTTTATTTTTTTCAACCAAGACCTAGAGTTCACAAGAATTTATCAAGTTTCTTATTAAACTTAAATCTTAATTGCAAAGTTTCGCGAGCCCAATTACCGGGTATCGTATGGTCGGAAAACATCACTATCGCAATCTCGTTAGTTATTCCTCCTCTATTTTTTTGTTTTTGCGTAAATTCCTCTGCAGCTATGCTCTTTGCATAATAAACGGAAAGTTTGCTTTTTAGCGCATCATAAAAGTTCTGCCAGGTGTCATGTTTTCATTTACACTTTGCTCTCCCGCTTTTGGCCCCCCTGGTTTTCCCCCGGCTTTCCCTGTTTTTCCGCTTTTCCAGATGCACTGCATGGGGTGCCCGCTGCTGCCGAGTTTTATGAGCGTCATAGAGAGTTTTGTGCGGCTGTTTGTGTTGCCGTTGTTAATGGAATCGTAGTTGGCTTTTGAAAGACTTGACACGAGTCAGACACTTGAAAAGCAAACACACACGCACACTCGCACACACACACTCGCATTCGCATTCGAGGAAATGAATAAATAAATATGTGAATAAAAGTTTTCAAAATGTTTCACCGTAAAAGCTGGAAGGGAAATGATAGAAGAAATACCAAGAGCTCGTCTTTTCCAGAGTTCCCCACTTCCATATTCAGTACAAAAATCGATTGACAAAATTTTCAAATGATTTATAATTAATTTCAAATGGGTTTTACTAATTTCCCTTGACCAACGATGAGATTTCCTCATCTGTTTAGCCAACTTCGGGTGGGGCCTCGAGAATTGATTTTCCTTAATTGCCCTGCACTCAAATCGAAAGTGGAAAATACTCGTTTAATTAACAGAACTTGCTGGAAATTGCTTTCAAATATTCCTCTTGGTTTATTTATCGATCAAATAAAGTGCAAGCAAATTAAAGTCCGATTTAGATGTTGGTTTCAAGGTATTTGCGTTTATAATCGACAATTTCTTTTAGCTTTGAGTTTATTAGAAAATATGTTTCATAGTAGGTTTGTAAAAATGTGAAGGAAATTAAAAAGAGTTTTTAACGTACGGAGTTTAGAAAAAGAAAAGATGGCCAATTTTGTCTTTGCAATATTAGAAATATTATTTTATGTTTAATTTGTTATCTAATTTTGTAATTCATTTTGTAAATACGAAAACAAATACGCAAAAGTGTAGAAAATTGATTTAGGAGACTGCAAAACTATTTTCTCAACCCTCTCCCTTGCCTTTTGCGAACAATATTTTCATTAAGACAACAAATACATTTTCTTGTTATCTTTTTTTATAAATTTATGCAACATTAAGGAAATTATTAATAATTAATTATTTAATAAGACAAATTTTTATAATATAATAATTTTAATTTTTCTTTAAAAGAAACAAAAAAACACAAAACAATTATAAAAAAGAAAGAACTGATCAAAAGTCTAGCAAAATTTTAAAAAATAATAAATTTGCATCCCTGTCATTCTTGCTTTTCGGAGAGGGTTTACTGTATCCAAATTTTCGTCATCTTGGCTTGTATCTTAGAGTGCTTTACGTTGTTTTTTATGGATGGATATGGCCACTTTTGCCGGGGATCAGATGCCGCTTTGGCATCCTTGACACATCCGCAGATGCCACACACGCACCCACCCACCCAAGCACACACCCATACACACACTTTAGCCCACACTTGGACTTGTGGGTGTCCTTGCATGTATGTGGGTGTTTGCCTTGTATATCACATGTCGTAGGTGGCTTTTGGCTTAGAAAACGAAGACAACTTTGCCGTTTGCCCATTGGCAAGTCATCGCCCCGTCTCGCTCTGACCGGCTACTCCCCTCTCTGTCGCACTCACCGTCTCGCCTCTCGGTGAAGACATACAAACATTTCCATGTTCCCAGTGAGTGAGAAATTGTCAAGTGTTGGTGTTGGTGTGAATTTTGTGTACTTTGGCCACTCCTTCGCCATCGAGGAGATGGTGTCCCCCGTGTTCCCCCCTTCCCTGCTCCTGGTTTTTCCCATTTTCCCCCCTGTTTTTCATCCTCTCTCTCTTTCGCTCCGGGTCACTCCATCTCGCTCGCACACACCACGGACAGGGTCTCCGTGTCTTGGCCAATCGCTTGTGTAAACACTCGGAGCCCAGACATTCCCTACGCCCTCAGAGCTTTTCACACAAAAAGTGTTGGCTGCACACACCATACACCCCCACTTTTCCAGCTCCCCCCCCCTTCCCCTGCCGCTCTACCCCCCCTGACACCAACCTTTTTTACACTTAAATTTAAATGCTAAACTTCGTTCAAGAACTTCTAATTTGCCACTTATAAATCGCCAAAGATTTCAAATCACTTAAAAATGTGTTTCAAATATATTTTTAAGGAAAAAAAAGATGTTCCTTTTTTATAGCCTACTTTTATGTCATTCCTAAAGTGGTTTCAAATCTCTAGAGATTTTTAAGGCATAGCCTTATAATTTATTTTATAAAATCTATGAAAAAATATATGAAAAATTTGGTGTGCCTATTAAAATTGCTAGACTATTTTTTGTAGTGTATTCCCCTTTTAGGCGGGCGGTTATTCATATTGCAGTTTTGCAGCTGAGCTCCGGAGTTTTCCATCCATTTATCTTGGCCACATTGTTGGTGCTACCAACTCGAATCCCCCCCTCCCTGAAGCACCACCCCCTCAAACACCCTCCCAATTCCCCCTCAACACCCCCCCTCCCCCCTGTGAGCTGTACGTTTCGCTTGCGGCGCGGCGTGCAAAACGCTTTTGTGTGTTTAATTGCTTGTGAAGAGCGCTTTTCAATGGAAACTGCCAAACGGCGAGAAGAGGGAGAGAAAGGGGAGGAAAAAGATCCGAAAAGGAGAGTCGAGAAACAAAACAAAAGCAGTGCAGAAAGGCAGAAAGAAACACCGGACCCGGGAAATCGCCATGAGCCGGATGATGGAAAACGACGGCGGGAAAAATGAAAAATAGGGAAGGTTGATCTTTATAAAAAAATAAAGCAAAACAAGGGAATAAAATAAAAAAAAAATTATTATTTAAATATGAGAGTGAGAGGATGATGTACAAAAAAAGTAGGCAAATCCATAAAAGGAGTAATAAGTTTAGTGAGAATTTTAAAACGATAAAGAATGAATAAAAAAAATATCTCAGGAGAAAAAAGGTAAACAAATCAATATTAAAAAAAAACTACCAAAATTTTAGACAAATTTTCCTAGACAGAAACATAAAATTAAGAGATAATTGCAACATTTTCAACAGAAAGAAATAACAATTATTACTAAACATATAACACTATGTCAATCTTGAATTGACATTTTTAGCAAACAACAAATAGTTTAGGATAATCGTAGAAACTATAACTTTCGCTATAAAAAGTTGTTATCAAATGAAATAGGATTCAAACTCACAAATGACAGCATTGTAAGTCAAAGTTTTTATTATATGTAAACAACTTAAGCCATAATCATCACGTTACGAAATTTTCGCATTGCTTAAATTCGCAAACAAAATTAAAACCAAATATATTTAACACTTTTCCATACTCGAAACTTCACTAATTTCATTTTGTCACACAAAAAGTTTATGACCCAATAAAAGAAACAGGGATAGGCAAGTTTTGGCCTACCTTTAATCAATGCTTTGTAAACTAAGAAATTACAAATGCAGACTATTGGGGAATTAAATTACAAATTTTTAGAAGTATGCCACTTTGAAATCGTTATTCTGTGGTCCAAGTTATAGACAGTTAAAGTGTAGCCTTGGCTTTCTGCAAGTTATTGTAAAACCAGAAATAAGCTTTTGATGAATAAATATTCGGTATTTTTAGTGACAAATTTATTTTTCTTTGTGAATATATTTTATGCTTATGTTTTATCTCGACTATAACAATAAAAACCAAATGTATCGAAATAACTGATTGGAATTTAATTTGTTAATCTGATTTCGACTTTTAATTGATAAATCCCATCAGAGTATCGAAATAATCGATTGTAAATAAATCAATTAATCGGATTTCGATGAATAAACACTTGGCCCTTTTAATTGATAAATCTCATCAGAGAAATGAAGTAATCTTGTAAAGCTTACAAGATAACTACTTGGTAATCCTCTTTGGAAACCCAATCCTTATTCCACTTATCAGCGATAAGCGGTAAAAGAAAGTCAAGAAGAAAAGTGAGGAAGGGAGATGGGGAGATGGGCTCGCGAGGGAAATGCACTTTGTTTTTCACACATTGCCCTAACTGATTAACTTTTGTGTTGAGCTGAAAAAACAACAACAAGCAGCCAGGATGCAAGGACTATATGCACAGAATGCACACATATACTTGCGCAAAAGCACACACACACACACGCAGGGAGAGCCAGACACACACAGACAGCAGACAAAAGCCGAGCAAACAACATCGAAAGTCTGGCTAGCGTGTGTGTGTGTGTGTGATAGACAGGCGTAAAGTTAATTAAACAATAAATACACACACACGAACACAGGCAGACCGACACACACACACACACACACGCAGACGCGTTAAAAATGGCGAAAAACTACGGAATACACTTGGCAGGCTGGCGTGAAATTCAACACAACATAACACACTGAAACACACATACACACACGTTTGCATGTGTGTGCATTGTCTGTTGCACTGTAATTGAGCAATTGCACTGGCCACCCACTCAACACCCACCGACCACGCCCACACCCATCCCGCCGCCCAACCGCCCACACTGACTGGCAATTCACTTGACGCTCCAAAGTAGGCAACACTCATCAGACGAACGCAAAAGGGGGGCGGTGAAAATGGTGGTAAAAGCGGTTGCAAAAATAGGGGCTGTAATACAAAAAGAAAATCCCTTTGATTCGATTTTAGCATCTGGAATTTTTAGCCACTTGAATATTAATTGTGTAATTATATTCTAATTTTAATAATGAAAATCTATTGGTGTTAAATAAGTCAATAAGTGGGAGTGCTAATGAACAAATTAATTTTTAGGTTCCTCTTTACCAATGCAATATTCCACCAATTAACCATTTTTTCATGTAATCTCAGAATTGTTAGTCACTTTTAATCTATAGAATTTTTAAAAAAAAAATCAATTTTGTTTCACCAAAATTGTAAATAAATTTCAAAAGTTTTTGAATCAAATCGTAGATTTCGATTAAATCATGTTGATATTTTATGATCCAACATTTTCTATACTATAAGATTTCTATAGTTTTTTTAAATCCTATTATTATACTTTGATTTTATAATAAATTTCGTATTAAGTGCACTTCTTTTTTTGGTTGTGTAGCAAAATGATGTTTGGAAGGGATGCTGGATGCTGCTGCATGGGAAAATAGAGAGGTTTCAGCACAAATGAAAATTTAGTTTCCTTTTTTCTTGCAGAGGAGATCTCAACAAAAAAGTTGCAGAAAAGTTCAGAGGGAAAGTGTTTAAAAAAAAGGGCGAAACAGGAAGGAACTAAAACTTGATGTTGATTGAAAAAAGGTTGCCTTCCTAGCGATATTCAAAGTGCATGTCTACCAATCCAAACTCAACACAGTCGCACTTGGCTGCAGTTAAATATAAAAGCAAAGTTTAACTAATTGGGTAAACAATATTACATGTTTCCCTATTGACAAGCGAATTAAATACTTTGCCTTGGGTCTTTAAAATTACATACTCTTTTTGAGCTACATTCACAAATTCCTAACAAGGGATTTATTTGCTTTTTGAGTGTGTATTAGTTCTCAAATGGCATGCTTATTATTTATTAATTTAGTAGTAAAGAGACATCTTTTTAGCAATGATGAAAATCAAATGAAGTCCCCTGTTTTTCAAAAATAAAATGTTCCCCAGCTTATTATACAAGCTCAGCTCCCACATTTAAGCCACCTCTAATTGGATTAGTGCAAAACAAAAATAGGCAAAAAAAAACAGCGCTTAAGTAAAAGGCGGTGGGTTTTATCCAAAAATTGGCTCTATATACATTCGTGGGTGGACATAAATATCTGAGATAAACGAACGCTGGTGGCTTCGATTTCCACGGAAAAGGAGGCACAACCAAAGGAACTTATGCGGCACACCCACACACACATGTTAGCTAGCATATTCAAGTATATTCATATACATATATATATATATATACTGTTTACATAAGGCTAGACATTTGCTATACCCCCATTTTCCGATGCTCTCTATCTCCTTCCATCCTATATCTGGTTTTTCCTCCCCCATTTTTTGGGTGGCTGCCAGTCCAGCCATTGTTTTCCTTTGCCATATATAACATTTAATTTTATGCTAATTTTATCGATTGCCTCAACCGTCGAACGAAGAAAAACAAGCGCAAAATATGTAATATTCGAAATCTTCGCCTGAATCTATTGTAAATTAGTGTCGAAAGTGGGAGTACTCATAGCATACCATCCAATACAATTAATTACTGAGTTACATCTCGGCTTCTTAAACAATAAAACAAAAAAACAAATTTTATCATTTTAAAGGTACATTTTTAAAATGTCTATATTTTTCTTGGAAAAAACCAGTCTTAAATTACAAATATATATTTAGCAGTCGAGTAAAAAATTATTTATTTATTTATTTATTTATTTATTTAATTATCAAATAATGATATTTAATCTCAAAAATTTGCCTTTATTTAGTTGGTATAGTTTCATTCTCTTTTTAATTTTTAAATACATATCAAGTTTTTAGATTGACTTATAATAAAAGGTTTAACAATATAGGCCAATCTAATTATTAATATACTAGGATGCCAATTTGTAAATTTGAGTTTGATGAAAAATATAAACATAAAGATATTCAATATATTTTTTAAGATGTTCTTAGTTTTGATCTCTAACTTTGTATTTCCGTGCAGGCCGCTTGAATATAAGCAACATAAAGGATATTCCCACACACTTACATAACGAGCACCCACACACAGACACCCACACAAATGCAAACAGCAGCTTTTCAAAGTGTTAACCCATTCGTCGTCACCTTTTTGCCCCAAACATATTTAGATAATTTAACGCGCGCCGCTCGTAAATTTCCACAAACACACACACACACACAGCCACTGATAAAGGGAGAAAGGGACTCGCACACAAACACACAAATAGAGAGAAAGATATCCACCCACACAGACGAAAAGCAAACACAGACACAACTAAACCATGTTAAGCAAATAAACGCTAGGGTGGGAAAGAGAGGGGGAGAGAAATGGTTAAAAGAGAGGCAAGATAGCTGAAAAAGACAGTTTTCCTCCGATAATTATGAGCTCTTTTACTCATTTTTTTTTAAACATGCACACTCACACAAATTTTAATTAGCTACGAAAAAATCTTAAAAAAATCACTTAAAAAGAGAGCGAAATGGAGAGAAGGATGCTGTGTAAGTGGAAGTGTAAGCTTTTTTCAACACACCTCACACACATACTCTAAATCAATACTTAGAGAGCAGGAGAGAGCGAGAGAGGTAGAGCTCAAAGGCCCTTTAAAAAACGCCGAAAAACTTGAGATTTTCTAAAGGCGTTTCGGCATTTTGGTTGGTTGATAATTAACACCTTTCTACATTTGACTTTCGCCGGCTTTTCACAGCAATTAGATGTGTAATTTTGTGTGGCATTCAAACAAAAGGATTTAAAACTTATTTAAATTTTAAAACAATTGCTGAATATAAATTCAAAACATTTATAGTTTACATTAAAGTTACAAAATTGATTAAAATATAATAAAAATATTGTTTTTTAATTTTATTAAAATCTATTAATCATTAAAAAATATAAATTTAAGTTAATTCAATTGTTATTGCTTAAGTAAAGTAAACATCTAAAAATTAAAAATGTGTGAATGCCAATTATTTTTCCGGTTTAAAATCTCTGAAAATACAAAATAAAAAAGCTTTTTCTTTGTAGATTTTAAAAAAGTTTGGAAAGAGAAGTCTGTAGACCAATTAAACCTGCATTTCCTCTCCGTCCTTTTTCCCGTTCCGCCTCTGCTCTTTCTTCGCACCCACGCCGAAGGAAAACCTGAAAAAAAGAGAGCCCCAAAAAACCAACCAAAAGCGAAGAAACAAAAAATCGTCGCTACTTTTGCTGTAATTTTTCACACCACGAACACACACACAGATACAAATGTTGTCACCTCATCTTGCATCCCGTTTGCGCAGGAGAGCGAATTAGAGGTTCCATTTTGATTGTACTCTCCTCTCTGCAAGTGTGTGTGTGTGTGTTTGTGGTTAAACTTGTCACACAAGACGCTTGCCGTCTTCTTCTTGCACACGGTAAAGCCGCCATATTGCCAGCTCGCTCTTTGTCTCCCGTTTCTATGTGTGCGTGCGGATGTGTGTGTCTTGTACGTGTGACAAAATACATTTGGCTTCTTGGTGTTGGTGACTTGAGCCGGTTGCCTTTTCATTTGCACGCCTTTTGCCATCTCCCTTGCGCTCGCTGTGTTTGCGCTTTAGCCTTACTTTTGGCGACAACTTTTGTCACACGTCGACGTTGACTGCAACGCCGGCAGAGGCGTCGGCCGAGACAGCGACGTCGGCCGAGGCAGAGGTGAGCGTCAGCGTTCGTCACTGCTCTTCTGCTTTTTCGCACTTGCGAATTTCTCGTTTCTACGGTTTAGCCTCCACCCCCTTTCTTTTGTAAATCCCAAATCATTTCATTTACATTTTAGGGACGCATAAAAGCTGCCAAAGCGGCTAACAAGCGTTTAGTTTTTGGCGGGTTAAGGTGACCAGGGGGGGTTAAGAATAGTGAGGATTGTGTAGATGGGGTTCAAAATGTAGCGATGGTTGGATCAAAATGTACTGAGGAGGGTTCAAATTGAAAGAGGGAGGGTCTAAGATTGGTTTATATCTATAGTGTTCTTATATAAAAGTGATAAAAGTCAGTCTATCAGAGCAGAACCCCAAATACCCTATATAACTTTAACCATTTTTTTTGTTTTTTTGTCTTTTTAGAACCAAAATTCGCTTGTGAGTTTTATGGGTTGTAAAATCAACTGAAAGAATATTTCCGTTTTTATATTTAAATCCGTTTTTCAACTAAACTTTCTTACATTACTTGATGGAATCTTTTAGGACCTTTAATTGCTTTTAAGGTCCTTTTTTGTTTTTTTTATATATAAATTGTATTTGTTTTAACTATAAGAAAACATTTTTTAAAGTAAAAAAAAAACAAATTCTACCTATTTTACCCAAGAGACTTGATGTGTATATTTTACGAGCAGTGTCTCTGATTGTCTGGAGGTCATTGTAGGTCAACTTTTGTGCCTTAAAGTTCTTCTCGCAGCCGCTTTATTTCATCTCTGGCCGGAAAATGCCACCCTCTTTCGGCCCGCCTTCTTTCTCTCACCACACCCCCCTAGCCACCCACCTCCTCCCGTCGCATTTATCTCACCAAATACCCCCACCCTTCTCCCCCCTCCCCCCATGACAAACATTTGACCATTGAAGCGCATTTTTCGCTTGCGCGTCATTTGTCAACTTGGCCCTCTTTTTTTTTTTTTTTTCCTTCCATTCTGCCGCCCTCCGTGTTACGCCCCTTTTTTTTTGCCTCACCCCCTGGTTGTGATTTAGTGTCCTTTTTCATTTGCCTTTGGATTCAGTTTTACTGTTTAATATTACTTTTATATTTTTTTTTTTTATTTTTTAAAACATTTTTTTATTGAGTATCTATTTTGTTCAATTACATTTTTTCTTCCTCCCGTTATTTGTATATTATTTTGTTGTCTTCTTTTATTGGCATTCAAATGTTGTCCAAAGATCCGTTGACAATTCACATGAGTCCAAAGAAAGCTTTAGTTATTAGTTGTACCGACATTTCTTAATATTTTATTATTTACTTAAATCCTAAAGAATGCACTATTGTTTTTTTTCTTCCTTATAGTTAATGTGAACTTTCCTCAAATTCCTTGGGATTTCTTATTTTTGAGTTCTTGTTTCAAATTGTTTTTTTTCATCCCTAAATTATTATTTTAAATTGTTTTTTTTTTTATCTTACTTAATTTATTTATTAATCTTCTCTTGAGAATTTGTTTTTTAAAGATAAATATTGTTTTGCTCATTGCTACTTTTAACTGTTTCCTCTATTATTTCTTGAATTCTATTTAATTTCCATTATGTTTTCCTTTTCCATTTATGTTATTTGTTAGTTTTAGTTTTATTTAACTATTTATTTGATATATTATGTTCCGTCTGATTTTTCTCCCTTCTTCTTCTTTTCCCCCTCTTCTTATCCACCCCCCTCCACAACATCTTCATTTTCTTCCTCTTCTTTTAGTGGTGTCAGCTGGCTTGTTACTTCTAACACGCTTTTTCTGCTTTTGAAGCGACGTCGCTGCTTTCGTTATTTCGTTGGTTGGTGCCATTTCCCATTACACATACACTCACCGCCAAGAACCACTCACACAGATACACTTTCATTCACACTCACACCCTGACACTAGCAAACAAACACACCTACACACAGGCGTCAACTCAACACTTTTGGTTCGAGTTTTTGCTTTTCTTATTGGAACTCCCTCTCTCTCTCTCTCTCGCCCTCTCACTCTCTCCTTTCTCACCTCTCTCTCGCACTTGCACACGCCCTCTGTCCAAAGAAACTCAACACTCTCTCGCTCTCTCGCTCGCACCCTGTCACTAGCCGCAAGCACCCCTTATACGGCCATCTCGTTCGCACGCCTATACGGGGGACACAGGAGAGAGCGAGAGAGCGCGAGCGGCGACAGCGCAGTCGACGTCGCTTGTTTTCGGCGTGTGTGTATTTCCATTCCATTTCCAGTTTCCAGTTTGAATGCGACCGGCGTGTAGTTCGTGTCGTCATCGCCGCTCTGTCGCCTTTGTCGCTTTTGTCGTTTGTCGCCGTCGTTTACCGTTTTGTCGTTTGTCGTCTGCCGCTTTATTCGTCGTTTCTTGCTTTCCCCCCTCGTTCGTCGTGTTTCGGCCCTCTCTTTCACCTCCTAATTCACCGGATTCCCTTTTGTGCTCTTTTTTTTTGCGTTCTCCTTTTTGGTAAACAAAAAATAAACAACAAAAAAATACCAACAAACAAAACAAAACAACAAACAAACAACGGCAAAATGATAAAACTTAAAATTGCCTAGTGAAATTAAGAAGAAAAACAAAAGAGAAACAAAAACAAAGATTCATATATTTTCAACGTTTTGCCGTCGCCAAAACAAAAAAGGCAAGCACAAATTGAAAACAAAACATGAAAGTAGGCCACAAAAACGAATGAACAAACCAAAGAAGAATATAAAAAGAAGCTAAACAATTTACAAATTAGAAATTCAAGTCAAATTCTAAGTCGCAAAGTTTTGTTATATATAACAGCTAAAATTCCAAAACAAATAATGCTAAAACTGTAAAGTTTGCAGACAAATCTTGTTGTCTTTTTTAATACTACATTTATTCGGGGAATTAAACATCCAAAAATATATCTGAAGAATATGGAATACATAGCATTTGCTTTTCGAAAAATAAGGATTGTATTTTTTTAAATTTTGGCTATTAAATATAAAATGTTAAAATCTTAATCTCTATAAATATCTGATATTTAGTCCTAATAGGATTTAATAGTACCTCAAATCGAGGATATAATTTAATACCTTTTTTAAAATGAATTTCAAATCATCAGATAATGGCAAATGGATCCAGAGATCAGGCAACAAAGGCTAAAAGATTAAGTTAGAAGCTTATCAAACAAAAACTATAGTTTAAACCCTGAAAAACGGGGCAACCCATATACTATGTTTATAAAATTTCAAATTTTAAGCAGCAAACGCTTTAAATTTCAAAGATAAAGACAAGACTTTTAACAATACACAATTTATAACCGAACTTTAAAATATTAGAATAAAACAACAAAAAGCTGATTCAAAATTAATTAAAACTAACGAAAATCTCAAGCGAAAAAACCAATTAAAGATTATATTTTCGTTATTTTAGAGTTATTAAAGAAGAATTTTTTTAAAACAACAACAAGAAGGATAAGAGAGTGCCAGTGAATGTCAACCTCCTCCCCAAATCAAACAAACAAAAAAAAATAACAAAATCAAAGTACCTGTCGAACAAAAGTAAAGAAAACCATCTAAGGACATTTTCGAGAGATCCCTAACACAGAGATCGCCGTGGGAAATCAATTCTGCATGACGCACTCGGTTGTTTGAAACGGTTATGTGATGAGATACGACGTCCAGGAGCTGCTACTTCATCAGTCTGCTGAGGATCCATTCGCTAGATTTGCCAATGGGATGGCATATCATCCATTTCTGCAGCTAACGCAACGACCCACTGACTTCAGCGTATCCTCGCTGTTGACGGCGGGTAGTAATACTAATAATAGTAATAATAGTAATAACAACAGCAGTGGAAACACCAACTCCAACAATAATTCCAACAACACCAATAATAACACCAACAATCTTGTGGCCGTTTCACCAACGGGTGGTGGTGCGCAGTTATCGCCGCAGAGCAACCACAGCAGCAGCAACACCACCACCACCAGCAACACCAACAACTCCAGTTCTAACAACAACAATAATAATAACAACAACAACAATAATAATAATAATAATAACAACCATACAAATAATAATAATAATACGAATCAAAAACAAGGACACCACTTGAGCACCACCGAAGAAACAACATCGCCAGCTGGGACACCACCACCACCGCCCACAATTGTTGGTGTACCGTCAATACCACCGCCCAACAACAGCAGCAACAACAACACAGCTGCCCATCCGTCGCACCACCCAACAACAACAGCTGCAGCCAGGGAAGCTCATCACTCACCAAATACGGGTGCCGCTGCACCACCCACTGGCGTAACGGGTTCTACCGCCACCCACACCGCCGCACCACCTTCAGCAGCAACAACAACAGCAACACCAGCAGCAGGCACCACCACCACCGCCGCCCTACTTTCCCGCTGCGGCACTGGCCGCTCTAGCTGGCAGTCCGGCCGGACCGCATCCGGGCCTCTATCCCGGCGGTGGCCTACGCTTTCCGCCCCACCACCCCGGTGCCCACCCACACGCCCACCACCTGGGCAGCGCCTACACCACCGCCGAGGACGTCGTCCTTGCCTCGGCCGTAGCCCACCAGCTGCATCCGGCGATGCGACCGCTGCGGGCCCTGCAGCCCGAGGACGACGGGGTCGTCGACGATCCCAAGGTCACGCTGGAGGGCAAGGACCTGTGGGAGAAGTTCCACAAGCTGGGCACCGAAATGGTCATCACCAAGAGCGGCAGGTGAGTTCCACAGCCCATATTCCCTAGTGATCCCAGTTTTAGGCTTTCAAACGGGTTACCCCAAAGAACTTTTCCCAAAGTCTATGATGAAAACTTAGTGATCCAAATGTTGGGTTAAGGGACCAGTTTTTCTTTTCGATTCCCTTTGGTAAAACGGTTCCAAGTTTCCTTAATGGTAACTCAACTAAGACTCGGTTACAATAGAAATCCGAATATTATGGGCAAAATAGTACAAATTTAGGGTTTAAGAATTCGTAATAATACGGTTTCTCAATAGAGTTTTCGGTTTAATGGGTTATAATAGACATTTTCTAACACAAAGGAATATATATTATAATATTAAAATATAGTATTTTCACCTAAATGGAATTTTCCAATTCAATATTCCCAAAATACTATTTCAATTGAGTTTTCAGTTAGGTTGGTTATAATAGAACTCCAGCAAAAATTATAAGAACATTAACGGTTGAACTTCCTATTATACAGTTCCTATTCCGGTGCTCAAAATAGTATCTCAACAGATTATTTAGTTGATGGGTTAAAATAGTACTCCTCCCAAATATAAAATTCTTTTTTATGGGAGGATAACCTATGAAAAGATTTAAGTGTTTGGGCTCGAAAGTTTCCAACATAGTATCTTTTCTTACAAAAGATATCATAGAGT
This sequence comes from Drosophila gunungcola, assembly GCF_025200985.1. Lineage (NCBI taxonomy): Eukaryota > Metazoa > Arthropoda > Insecta > Diptera > Drosophilidae > Drosophila > Drosophila gunungcola. The sequence continues at coordinate 806,051 of NW_026453187.1, read as the reverse complement.
TCCTAAATGATCCAAGTGTTAGGTTCTCGAAATAGTTTTTGAACGAGTATATAGGATAAGTAAAAGTGAAAGAAGTGAAAAAAAAGGATATAGATTTCAATCGTGTATACAAAAATGTACGATATTATATTATTACAACATGATACATATATTTTAAATGCTGCTGCATAAATTTAGTTTTTACAATTTGTAGAAAGTGATTAAAGGCTTACGATTTTTGTTTGACTACATGAGAAAACATATTTTCATTAATATGCGCTGCATTCGAAAATGTAAAGTTAAAATGTATAATGATTTTATGATTATTTGTAAAAAAATAAATAGAATAAAAGCTCGCCACCTGTTTCGGAAAACATTTTGAAAGCAATCCAATTTTTGATTGAGTTTTAGAGCATTAAAATGGTTATCTCTCCCATGCCAAAACAAATTCTTCGTTAAATAAAGCAATATTTTGGATGCTTCGGCTGCCATATTGGCAAATAAATGTGGGTTTTTTCTCGAGCCTTTGGCAATCGAGGGCACAGATCTCCGGCCGTTGAATCTTGAGGCGTTCCCGGGCCGAAGGTCAGGTCACAACCTTTGGCCACTTGAGCACGTGTGGCGACGTCTCAAGCTTTCATTTGGCCGTTAAAAACCGCTCCCAGATTCCACGCCCAGTTGAGCTGAAAGTAGGTGAACAGACGCCCCTGTTCTTCCCTTTTATTTTTGTATATTATTTTTCCATTTTTCCAGCATGTCATCAGCCTTAAAATCTCAGAATCTCTCCCTCGAGAAGATGATGATGATACGATGATGATTATATGACGACGACAACGTTGACATTCAAGCTGCGTTGGCGCGTGAAAATGCGTTTGAGCTTCACACCTACTTGAGAAAGTATTCACGGATACGCACACATACTCAAAGTGAGTGTGGACTGAGTGTGGAGTGAGTGTCAAGTGAGTGCATGATGTGGCAGCTGTGTATGTGACTGTGAATGCGAGTGCACTCAAAAAAGTCCAAGATAGTGCCCCCATACACTTGGCAAAAATTCAGTGCTTAAAAGCAGGCGTTTATAAGGGAATCCAAAAAGGTTCTTTTATAAATGCACATAATTTACACTGCAGGAACAACGTTGAAAAATTAGTAACATCTATCCTAAAATTCTAGTATTTGCTTTATGGATAAGTACTGTAAGAATTTTATTTGTGTGCCAAAGTTTAGATAAGAATAAGTTTAATATAGTTTAAATATTAATTAAATAATAGACAAATAAGAATCCCTAAATCTTACAAGTTTATATGCCGTTCAATTGTTGATTCAAATCTAAAAAAAGGAAATCTTAAATATCAACTAAACAATTGAATACTTTCATAATTATATAATTAAAAAGGAATGTACATATTTTAGTTAAATGTGGAATGCCAAGAATAAAGTTATTATTCTATTACAGTTTTTAATCTATTACGGAATATAGGAAAATAACTGAGCATTATTTTCTAACTTTATAAATATGCAACATTTTAGTTGCTTAAATTCAGGGTTTTCTTTTCTTAATAATAAAATTGTTTGATTGATTCTTAAATATTGATTGACTATATTGATGTAGGGAAATTAACTATTGACTATACGACATTAATTATGAAAACAATAACAGCAACAATAATATTAATTATAACAACAACTTAAATAAATAAACTATTAAATTTTTTTAAACAGTATATATATTATATAATCAATTTTTATGGTCCTAAGAACTGCTTAGTATTAATTATACTAAACAATACACAACAAACTCCCGAAATTCTCTGCTATATTCCCTTTAATTATTCTTTCATTTTAACGTTTATTCATTTGCCAGCCAGCCAAATTCAATTAGCTTCTGTTGTTGCTTTTTTAAGCTACAAATTGCCTGACGCCTCGACTAAGCTTCTTTGGCCAACGCCTTTGCCGCCCCTTTTCCTATATATGTATATATATATATTCATGTATATATTTATCCATATAGTTTCAATGCCAGTCTGGCGGCGTGGGCGTGGCAGCAACACCAATAGAAAGTGCAAATAAGCGCAAAAATAAAATATTTGCAAATAGTTTTGTGTGCTGAAAGTTGCGAATACGTCTGGCCAGGTGTCTAGGGGCCCCTGGCCACGCCCCCCACGCCCCCTGAGCCGCCAACTGCCCACGCCTACGCCCCCATCCTTATGCAAGCAGTTGCATTTCGTTGTTGTTGTTGGTTGTTCGCACTTGGCGAAATACACACGCAAAAAAAAAAAAAACACAAAACACGAAAACTTCAACCGCAAAAACAACAAAACGCACACAAAAAAGTTGATGAAAATTATATTTTTCGAGCTTTTGGATAAGAGGGGGGCACCTAGCCATATCCTTAAGCTCATTAGCAGTTTGGCGACTTGAAGTGTGAAACTAAACCAAGTGGCCAAGCCATGGGCATACAAAAGAAACTCTACAATCCGCTCACTTAAAAAAAAAAAAAGGCCCAACCTTGCTTTTTATTTAGCAAGTTGGTAAAATGTAGCAACTGCTACAATAAAAAACCCAGCTTCTATATTAATTAATTGTAGAAAATTAAGGAATTCTTTTTTAAGGACTTGTGTGTGTTGTTTCTAAAAATCCAGATAGTTTTTCTTTTAAAAATATTTAGTAAAGATAACTTTAATAGTTTTTAATATGAATGGTTATTATAAATGTAGCATGCTAACACCTTAATATTATAAAATATATTACATTAGATGCATGGATCTGGTAATGCAATTTTTTCTCTGTTCTTCCGAGTTCATGACCCTGCAAAAAGGGGCGAGAGAAAAAGGGGGAGTGGCTGGCGGGTCGCCCCAAAGTGTGGCATGCAATTGTTGTAGATGAGGAATGGGAGCAAGCAAGATGGAGAGCGAGAGAGAGAGAGAGAGTGAGTGAAAGGAGAGGAGAGGGGAGGGGTGAAAAAAGGGGAACCCCCGAGTGGCTTGTAAAAGTTTTAAGTACTTGTACCTAGCACACATATGGAGATTATGGCTGTGTGTAAGTTGCAACTTTTTTGCACGCCACACACTCAGTTGTTGTAGTTGCTGTCGTTGTTGTTGTTGTTGTTGTTGCTGTTGCATGCTTGCGAGACGTGCGAAAAAAAAAAAGAGGCAACAACCAAATGGCAAAACAGCAAACAGAATTATTGTTGCCGCTTCTGTTGCCGTTGCCCCATCATCATCAATGTCAAAATTATTGTTTTTCCTGCCGCCCCCTTGGAAAACACCAGCACCCCTCTTTTTCGCCTCTCCATGTGAGTGCCACTTGAATGTTATGCGAGTGGATTTGCATTCACTTGGCTCGATTCAATCGCTTTTTTATACTTCCTATTTTGTGTGTGTGTGTGTGTTTTTTTTTACCGCGAATTCTGTTTCGATTCATTGATGCAATGATTTGGTGTTTCTGCTTTTAGTTTTTTATTCACAAAAAATACAAATTTAATGACACTAGGATAACCTGACAAAATCATTTAATATATACATTTTTCTCTATTTCTATTAAGGCTAATAAAAAACAAACCAAGATATATATAGAATACTGTAATTTGAAAATCATCTTACTTTAATTATATAAACACTGAATTTAAATTATACTTAAAAGGCTTCTCGTTCTCCCCATTGATTTCAAAATTCGTCTCCCTCTTTCACAATTTGTCGCTGGCAATTAAATTGCTGAAGCAAATAGCGTGAAATCTTTCTTCGTTTTGCAGCTTGTTGCTCTGACTTATCAATTAATTGAAATTGCTGTCTAAGCGCAAATAAATAAAGTTTCGTCCCCGCTTTTTCCACACTTCTGAACACTTGGCGAGACACTTTCAGTGCGAAAGTCAGGCAAACAAGATTTGAAATCCTAAAAAAAAAAAAAAAAATAACCCCAGAATATAGACCACAGTAAACCATTGAAAAAATCTATACAAAAAATGTCAAAAATTATCAAGTGTTGACCCCGAGTAAGAGGAAGATAGAGAAAAGCAATAAATATAGCCCATAAAGAAATATGGTGCGAGATTGCTTTGATTTCGCAAGTTTCTAGCTAATTGAAAGTGGCAATTTATAGGCTTGAAGCCCCTTTCATAAACAGAATGTATGGCAACTCAATTTAAATTGTATATTCTCAGTTGTAGAGTTTTTGGCTTGGGCAGAGTATAAGAGATATTCAATAAAATTCTACTTGCAGTTTTTCTACTGTGTATTTTTCTTGCCCCTCCCCTCTAAATTTCTAATTGATGTCAGACTTTGTGGCAGGCATGCGATAATGTGACAGACAAAAATATTTAATGACACGCCAAAGGACACACACTATGCCACTTTTACCCCGGCATTGAATTTTTTCCTGGGGTCAACCCCTGGGCAACCGCCTGTCAAAGTTCACTTGTTTAATTTTCATAAATAAAAATTTTCCGTTTCCTCCATATTTATTTATTGTTTTTGCTGTTGTATTTGTTCTCCTTTGCATTTTCGTTTTGGGTAAAAACTCAGCTGACGGCGACAAAACGCAATCAAAGTGCACTGGCCTGGCCCGCCCCCTTACGCCCACCTCCTCCAAGCCGTAGGCTCAATTAAATGGGCGTGTCTGCCTACTATTTTTTTTTTTATTTCGTTTTTCCAAGTTTTCCTCTACAAAGTCATTAGCGGGCGGGGTAAAGGGGTCAATTGGGGGTTGAGGGCGAAATTTTGTTATAGTGTACAACCCTTGAAGGACCACCCCCCACCCGTTCGACCATTCACCGATTTTCCCTGCTCCACCATCTTGAAAACGTTTTTCATAATTGTGTTAAAATTGTCGTCCTGCAAGGGGGCTGGAAAAATTATCGATGTACTAAGTTGACAAATACGCAAAAGGTGAGAAGGGGGATTCAAAATACAAAAATGGAAAGCCCCCTTCTAAATTACACTTAATTTGCTTAGTAACTTGGAAATTTCTTCGGCTCTGCATTGCAATTTTCCTCCTTTTTTTTTTTTCTGTAACCCCTTCTGGTGTAGCTCACACCAACCAAATTCGCTTGACAATTTTCAGTTTGATGAAAAATGCATAATAATTGGCATAGCAATAGATAGTCTCTCTTCACATGAAATATACTTGAAGAAATGTGTATATCCTTGGGGTATCGCATTACATCTTGGAATATTCATGAGTCCGTTGGATAATTTGAGCGTAATTTGATTTCAAATTGATTTCGCCGGCTTGGCAGGATAGAGCTTATGGTAAATCGTTGCAATCGGTAATTGTTTACAAAAATTGTTAGTGGTCAATTTGCTACTTTTATGTGACTGGTATATAGCATGGTTTCCTAAAATATATTTTTAATCCCTAGATTATATTTGGTTTTTTTTTCTGATCTTTTATTAAAAAGATCCAAATTTTCAACCACTTTTATAACTTATCAATTTAAGAATGTAGTTGTATATATGATATAACAGTAACCCCATGATTTTCATAATCCCCGAGTGAAAATGCCTTTAGTTTTTTATGTGATCTGTACAAAACACAGCCATTGCGATCATGGCCGACTGACTGACAACCCTCGATCCTAACCCTCCAAAACAAATGCCTCTCCCTTTTGCGCCTATAAAATATGTATAAAACACAAACCCGTTTTGATCAAACTACAATCCGCACCACCCAAAAACCGAAAAACCAAAATCCAAATCCGAATCCGAATCCGACGCTGTTAAATTACAATAAAAATGTCATAAAAAATTTGAACAAATTAAAAAGCGACAAGCGTTTGAGGAAAAAGAGAGGCAAAGAGACATTTAAGTGGCGCATTTTGGTGGCTGTTAATTTAAATTGCATTTACGCCCACTTGGAATTAAATGGAAATTAATTTGACGAACACCAAAATTTCAGTTTTCTGTTTTTTTTTTTTTTTTTTTGTTTTCGGTTCGGCTAATTAAGTGAGCGCTTCCGTCGCCGGTAGAAATCCAAACCCCGCTTCCCCCCAAAAAAGAAAAATAAAGCGCCCACGCAGCGGAAGTTGCAAGTTGGAAGTTGGAAATTGAAGCGCGTCTAGCGGTGCTTTTAACTTGGCTTAATGACGTCTCAGTTTTTGGTCAGAGAACCGCAACTAGCCGAAAATAGATGGTAACAAAATGCCGCTAAATGGTTTCGGAATTAATCGAGAGAATTCCGCTGTTTACACGCTCCGCTTGGCTAATGAGACGTCAGTTTTGGTGGGTAACTGATAAGCCTAATGGGTGAGTGATAATCACTTTTAATGAAAATTCGTTAAGGGAACCCAAAAGAAAACGGTGGAATGGAACGCTGAATACTGAAATGGAGCGCAAATAAAGGCTTCAAACCTTTCAATTTGTAAAGAATATGTGTTTTCTTGTCCACACAGAAACAGTGGAATTGACACACACATTGCGATCGCCAAAAAGGCTTGACAACCACTAGTAACGCCTGGAATTCGAAACAGCCCGCCTTGAATTGCATGGAATGGAATATTTAAAACGCATTTGCTGGCTTTAAAATTTTTTTTCTTTTCTTATATTCCTTTTTTGCTCCTCGGACAACTTGGAAATGCATAAAGCAAACAACGCAAAATATGACAACCAACAACGACAGCAACAACCCAAAACGATGACGATGATGACGTCCTTTATAATGAACAACATGAGTTCAGAAGAACCCAAAAAAGAAGAAAAGAAAAAAAGAAAGAAATAAAAAAAAAACACAAAATCGAACAGAAAAAGGAGAGACATCGAACAAAAACAAAAAAAATCCGCACAAAGAATGGAGCAGCATATAAAAAAAAAACCAAAAAAAACTGAATGCCAGGCGAACTTAACAAGGAGAGTGCGAGTGAGAGGGCCTGCGAGGCGAGAAAGGGACAGAGCTAGGCGAGGACGAAGACGAAGACGGCGTCTTTTTGGCGCCAGAAAAATAACGACAATGCCTGACGAATGTGCGTGGAGTGCTGGAGTCTGCTCAAAAATCGGGTCGGCAAAAAGGGGAGGGGATCGAGTACAGTCAAGGTCAAAAATATAGGACTTAGGAAACAATGAAATCCAAGTTATAAGGTTTCCTGAAACTGAAAGTAAACCATTTTTTTTTTTAGAAATAAAGTACCTGACATTTTTCTGAATTCTTACCCACTGAAACTGCATAGAACAGAAACATAACTTTAATGAGATGGTGTTAATGTTTTTAATTCTGGTGCTGTTATTAAAAACCAAAATTCATAATTAATGATAGTTATCCTTGAAGCTTTTATCTTGACCGCTGCTGTATTTTCGACCGTGGGCTTTGTGTGGGACAGAGAACAATGCATTCAAGTTGTTAGCTGGACATGTGTTTGGCATTGGGGCTCACTGAGCAAAAAAAAAAAAAATCTGAAAAAAAAACAAGAAAAAGCCTCTCTCAAAAGCAGAGAAAGTGATCGAGCAGACGACAAACATAAAGAAGATGAAGAAGCAGCATCACTTCAGCATCAGCAACAACAGCACAAGCAACAGCAAAGACTAAAAGAAATGTCAAAAACAATGAGAACGGTCGAATGAATTTGACAAACATTTCCTAGATGTACGATGGCAGATCAAAGAAAAATCGCCGGCAAAAGCGGCAGCAGCAACAAAGTCAACGACAATCTCTCGCCATCCAGCTCACACACACACCGATCAAATTAGTCAAATTAGCTCTCTCTTTCACACAAAGCAAACAAAAATAAAGCAAACGAAAGCATCCTGTGATCTGGTATCCTAAGACTTTTTTTTTACTTTGTCTCATCTTTTTTTTGTATTTTAATTGGTTCCTTTTAATTCTTTACTATTTTTTTTTCCTTGACTAATTTTTCCTTTATAACTAATTTTTCTTTCATTACGACTTTCGTTTTATTATTTATTTACCAGTTTTTTTTTGTCTAATAGCGACAGTCTTCTTCGTTATTTTAACATTTAGTTTTCAATCGGTAATAATTTTTTTCTCAATTTTTTTTTCGTTACTTCCTTTGGTTAACCAATTTTTTTTTACCTATTTTGTTTACCTTTTTCGTCTTGTTTTTTGTCCTCGTGGCAAATTCACGCGTTTGAAGTAAACTTGGCTTGGCTTGGAGCATTAGTTTACACTTGATTAGAACGCTAATTGGCCAAAAAAAAAAACACACACTCAAGAGGAACATGATGGCAAAAAAAAAGGACGCTCACTGAGCTGGGAAATTTTCGCGGAAATGTGGCAGGCACTTAAGCTGGTCCCCTGATCCTTTTGATCTATGCGATATACCTGAACCCGATCTTATCTTTAAGTGATGGAGAGCGGTTTGATGGTATTTAAATTTTCCAGAATTAGAAGTATCGTTTTCAAAAGAGCAACGAATGTGAACATTTCATTCAGGTTGGCTTTAAACACTTATTGGAAATGGTTTTTTGACTATTTAAATTAAGTTTAAAAACACCACAGTCGTCAACATATTTTATACAATAAATCTACAGACTTAACATTTCCGAAAGTTTATGAAACTTTTTTACCTTAAAAGTTATAAATGTCGTAATTAGTTTTATTTACCTTGCTTAAAGTAAATGTCTAAGACTGCAAATGTTTAGATGTCATATTCAGGAGTTTTAGCTTAATGCAATCTTTCTGGTAGCCTCTTCTTTTTCCCCATTCCCCCAGATTCTCCGATTTTTGCTCCTATATATTGTGCTGCGCCGAAGTTTGCTGGGCTGAGACTGAGGCGATGCTTTATGAATTTTAAGTGGCAAAAATTGACGAGTTGCTTTGGTTTTATTTTTTCTTTATTATTATTACTGCTGGTATGCACATGTGTCTGTGTGTGCATATTTATTTAATATTTTCTGGTCTGAAAAATTATACAAATTGTATGGGGCATTTGGTGAGCTTTAACTGCTCTGCGTGTTCTGTTTGCCTGATTAAACTGCCAAACAAAAACAGAATCAGAATCAGAAACCAAAAAGAACACACATCAGCACAAAATACAGGCGACCAGCCGGTTACGTTTTTGGTAACACACACGAATTTATGTTGCCACTTGATTTTTATGAATAAAAATTCTTCTTATTTCGGCTTGGGCTTTCTGGGAAAATAAAAATCAAATTTATGTAGCACCTACACCGTGGTCTCCCCCACTCCAGTTTTTCCTGTCGAGGGTTTTCCACGAGGGAAATTAACACGAAGCCAAAAGGCAATTACGCACGCACATCTAGAAAGTGGATGGTGGGAGGTTGAGGGAGGGTCCACTGTGCCCACTCAGGATACAGTAGAGACTCGCAGGTTGATCTACGAATGTTGAAAAACTTGGGTAGACAAGAACCTTTAATTAATAAAATTTTAAAGCAAACATAAATCATTTTTGTACATTTTATATTCCACATTAGTTTAACAACATGCCTTAACGTTCACTTTAATGATTTGTGTCGAGAGTTCACTGTAGTGGCACTGAACTGTTGTGGTTGTTGCTTTAAGGTGTCAATGACGTGTGCTATCCGTTTGCATTCATGCCCAAGTCTTTTCACCAGAGCAGTGGTAAACAACTGCAATATAAACTAAATCAAAAAACAGAGCAACAAGATTTACCAAAAACTACACTGGATAATTGTCAAGAATTACACCAACAAATATACAACCTGCACGAATAACTGTATCAACATATCAAGACATTAAAGCTACAATTAAAAAATTAAAATTACAAAAAAATATCCGAGAACTTCAACAGACTAAGAAAATGCACCAACATATACAACAATTTTAACAATAAAGTCCACAACTACACCAACAATATTAACAGTAGTTAGGAAATCGTTTTTTAACAAATATAGCAAATTGTTAGGAATTATTACACCAAACAACCAAATAGAATATATAAAAAGAATACACCAACAATTACACCAACGAGGCTTTACGAAGCTGCGCTTTTTGCATGCTGCTCTCTACCTGGTTCTTCCTATCTCTCTGGCCTTTTCTCACCTCCTACCGTAATTTTGTGTGTGCAGTCAATTAACGGCAAACAAAAGTTTTGCAGTCTGTGCTGCGTTTTGCCAAACTCACACTCACTTTTCCACCCACTTCTTCTGGTGGGTGACGAAAAAAAAAGACATATACCTACATATAAATATTTTCAACGCCAGAGCAAAACTTTTTTGCTTTATGCTTTACATATGTATGCTGTTGTTTTGCTGTTATATTTTCTGATTGTTGTTTTACTTTTTGTTGTTTGTCTGCCTGCATCGCGTTAATTGAGTGTGAAGTTGGGCTTCTGTTGTTGTTGTTGATTTTAATTGTTAAGCAACAAAGGCGCGAAATATGTTTTAGCTGTTTTGGCTTTTAATTAAGCTACCAGCCCAAAAACAAAAAACACGGGCAAAAAACGTAAGAAAAAAAAGCGAGACAAAAAAAGAAATATAAGAAGCAGTAGATTGCGTGCAAGTGGCAGTAAAAAGTGTTGATTTCATTAAAAGCATTAAAAGCAATTGCAGCAACAAAGTCAAAGTCACACTCCCCGCCTCTTTCTGCCGTTTTGGCCGCTCTGGTTAATATAAAAATATATTTTTTCCCTTTTTTTTTGTGATCGTGTGTTGACTGCATTTAATTGTTGTTGTGCACATGCTTTTGACGGCGACGCCAGCGTCGCTGCTCGCGTTCGTTGTCACTTTGAGTTAACAACTCGATTACACGCTCTGCCTCTGTCGGCGTCGCTGCCGACGTCGCTGTCATCGCCGCCGGCCATGTGCAATTTTTTGAATTATTAATGAATCTCAGCAACGGCCGCAATAAAAGAGCAGAAAAGCCAGCAAGAACAAAGAAGTCAAAACTTACCAACTAAATAATACCCTATGACTTTCTTTCGGTGCAAAAGCGTGCTTTTTGCGTCTTAAATACAAAACTCGTAATAGCATTATGTTAAATCAATCCAATTAAAAGACCTTAAAATTGTACTTGATGTTTAAAGATAAATATAACGTTAAAAAATTCAACCACAAAAGTCACATAGATATTGTGCTTCCAAAGCATGCTTTGGTCGTCAAAAAAATAAGGTATGCCTATGCTAGATTTAAAAGCTCTGACTCAATTAGTTACCGAGATTCGGAAATCCCATCTCCAAATATAGGGTATGAAGAAGTGCAGCAGAGGAAGAGCATGGTAAAAGCAAAGTAGTATACAGCAGCCGGATCGTGTTAATAAAAAACAATTAATATTAAGTGTATGTTTAGTGCGGCTCTTGACGCTGTTGCTGTTATTGTTGTTGCTTGCTGCTGCACTCGTTGATTATTTGTACTATTAACGCGTTGTCAGAAGAACTCGTTATCTGCTGTCTCCCTCTCGTCGCGTGTAATTACTTTTAGTTGGTCATAATTTGTCAATAGCTATTTGTTGCGCTGCCAATTGCCAGGCATTCGTCAGCAGTCAACAACAATTGCAATCGGGCCCCAGCAACAACAACAGCGAAAACCAATGCAACGGAAGTGTAAGTGTGTAATCGTGTGTGGAGAGGAAGAAAGGAGAGAGAGAGAGAGAACGAGAAAGAAGGAAGAGTTGAGGGAAAACAGAAAGTGGAACAAGTTAGGTGACAGGCAGAAACAACTTGGCCAGATCCGTACTGTGATTGACAACCATCTATTGCGGTAATTCACATCGCCTAGGGGATTTATTTACTCGCTTCTCGTCAATCGTTGTTGTTGAAGTATAGATTCCATTGTAAGCGAGCATTAATCATATCACTTCTTAATAGTTTGGTGAACTTCTCTATTGGTTAAATTATTCATTATTGATATTAGCTGTTACTTTTTACTCGTTAGTTGGTAATATTTTAAAAATTTAACTAAATTAATTTAATTCAAAAATATAAAATGTAAATGTATCTTTACTCGCTACTTGTTAGTTTTAGAAAAACTCGTCTAGAAAGACTTGGTCACAGATTTATTGCATTAAATTGTTTTTTTTATTTATAACTTGACGGATTCTTAAGTTTAAGGCAAAGTAAATGATTTTTTTAAATCCGCACTCGTTATTTGCCTTCAAACTGCTTGGATAATTAGCATAATTGAGATAACTGGATGGTCGATTCGAACGTGCACAATAGAAGGTAATCCCCGTTTAGCAAAACCCCAGCCCCCTCCCCTATTTTCTCCTCCCTCTTCCGGTTCTCTTCGTTCTTTTTCTCGGTCCGCTGGTCAAATCCCTCTCGCTCAACCTGTTCCCGCCGTTCCCCTGCGCCGGCGCTTGAGCGATTTTTGCGAGCAAAATCGCACTCAAAAATGGAAGGAAAGACAAAGGGGCGGCGGAAGAGAAGGTCAGCTGCTGCCTGAAGGGATCCGATCGCAACCCTCGGGGAGGTTTGTTTTTGTCCTTCTTTGTTTGATCCGTCCTTATAGCGCCAGGTAAGCCACATCCTCTGTCCTCTGTCCTCCGTATTCCGTCTTCATCCTGATCTCTCGTCTTCTCCTCCTCGTTTAGCTTTGTTTGTTTTTCGGTCTCTTTCGGTCTCCTTTGGGTTCTCCCCTTCGCCTTTCCATGTTCTTCATATGGCCACTTGTCCAGTGTCGTTTGTATCTGCATTTTATTATCATTAAAGGCCGCTGGGCTTATTGGCTTCCTTGTCTTTCTTTTGCCCCCTTGACGACCCTGGTTTTTTCGGCCCTTTATCTATGGTAGTAGGGTTGCCCTTCTTTCGAGTATTCACTTAATAGTATATTGGTTTCTATAGAAGTTTTGTGTCTTAATCGAAATAGTCAGCAGGGGCTTCTCAAAAAAGCTTGAGATAATATTAATGTTTTCCACTTGACTGTTATTTGTAAATAAATTTGAAGGTTCAATTTTCCCCACTTGGGTGAACAATAATTGCAAAATCTTGTGTTGACAAAGTATGCTACAAGAAATTAGTTTCCTAACCTTATTTCATAGATTTGATTTGTTGCATGACAATGAGTTTTTTTTTTCCTATGCGACATTTAAAACTGGTTTAATATAATAGACATTAATTTTTTTGATTACAATATTTGCATAGCTTAGACTTAGTATTGATCAAATTTAATTATAATCTAATTTCGTGTTTATAGTTCAACACGTAATATGAATCGAATCGAAACTTTTACAGAATTCGTAGTTTTTTTCCTCCTTATCATTCAGCTGGATCAGCTGTTGATTTCGAGCTTTAGTTTCCCTTTTGGAAAGTTTTCCGGGGGAGTACCCTATCTGGCTATCTCTTAAAAACCTTCCCCCTCTCCCCCATAACACATCTTTTGGCTTCTCGATGAACGGAGGCACATTGGCAAAAGGTAAACAGACCACAAATTGGACAGTGGAACACATGTTTGGCGCGTTAAATGCTCGAGCGTGTTATTTATAACGTTTTTTATGCGCTCAACAGCTTTTCTGCAGCCGGGCCAGCAACCACTTGCTCTCTTCCTCTTCCTCACTCTCTTCAGTCCTTGGTCTACAGTCTTCAGTTGGCCTTCTTGGTCTTCAGAAGCATGATGGTGTTGTTGTTCTTGTTAAGACGCGTGTACCCAGTTTGCCCCTCGTGTTTTGGCCAGTTGCTGCCGTTGTTGTTTGGTCAACACCTTTTGTAGACTCTGGCTGCGGGCAAGACAGCAAAGAATCCCCCCTTCTTCTCGTCTTCGAGGAGAAGAAAAGGGGCCCTGAAGAAACTCTGGAGAAGAGGAGAAGAAATTGAAGAAAAAAAAAACGGCAGCAGTTGTAAGTTTCTGTTTGTTCTTCTTCTCGTACGCTCCTCGTATGACCGCAAAAATATGCGTATGGCCAATTCGTCCCTTTTTGGCCTTATGACATTCATCGGTCATCAGGGTCTCGAGTCCTTGAGCACAACTGACACACACATCAGTGGAAGAACACGCAATGTCCTCGGGAGCGCCACCAGCCACCAGCCATCAAAAAGCAAAAGAATTCCCATTCTGGATCAAGATCGGTATCTCACAAAAGGCACTTCAAGGCGTCTCAAAACTGGATGAAAGTCACGAGAGGTTAAAGAATTTTGTGAGAAGAAACGTTAGATCAAGATCGGCTTTTGGGGGAATAAATTATAAGATCATATTCTTGAGGAACTTTAAATAAACCAAAATCATCCACAAGCCTTCAGAATAAAAAGGAAACATCCTCAAAAGCTCCTTCAGCAAATATGGTTTTGTGGCAGAAGCAGCTGTCTTCCATGCAACTTGCTACCAAATCTCTTTAGAAAAAGAACAAGCTGCAAGCAGCAGGAGAATCTACAGAAGACCATGCTGAAACCAAAAAGAATCGAACAGATTCGAGGAGTAACCCAACAGAATTGAACAGGTGAACAGTAGATCTCTCTGGCGAGATTCTTCCCCCGGGGTTCTTCATATTTCAGCTTTTTTTTTTTTGGGTGCTTATCAGCTCTTCAGAGGAGCATTGGAAGGAGGTTTCTCCGAATCGTGTTGATTTGATTTATTTAAAACCAACAAAACAAAACGCGAACACAAGCAAACGAGAGGGTATGCGAATTTATCGCTGTTCGATCATAAATAAGAATTATATAAACATGCGTTTGGGACCTCAGTGCACACCACCCATGAATGGGGCCCTCTTTTTGAGTTTTTTCTTATATTTTTATTTTTTTGGTCTCTTCTGTGGGCTGAAACAAGTTGCAGTATGTTGCCTGTCTTCATCATGATGATCATAATGATGATGACGAGGAGGCTTGCAGTTCGCCGTGTGTGGGACACATTAGAATCCGGTCCTTGGGCTGTCCTGTCTCTCAACCGCCTGTCGGTTATGTTAACAACATTTAAACGCAGCTCGTTTAGAATCTGAATCTTCTCCATTGAGAAACTGGAACTGGGAACAGGGTACTGGATACCCGGAGCATTGTAGCCTGGAGCCCGGGAACCTGGAACCTCGTCTCTCGACTCTCGACCGTCGAATCTCGTACCTCGATTCTAGGCTCGTTACGTGCCCTCCGCCTTGTTGACTTTGAGGATTTATGAGTGTCTGACGTGTGTGATGACTGTTATTAGCTGCGTCCGCGTCCTCAAACCAAGACTACAACAATTCAAGCAACAACTTGCCAACAAAACTTTCAACACTGAGCGAAAGCAACCACTAAATTGAATTTATTCTTAAAGTTCTCCATTCTGATTTAGTTATTATAAAAATAAAATTTTTTTTATTGAGGAAAATAAAAAGAAAATGTTTTAAAATTTGTATATTCTAGGAATATTGGCTTTTCGGTGTCCTTTCCAAAACGGTATAGTCAAAGTATGACTATAATTTATAAAAAAAAAAAATTATGAAAAAGTATGGATAAAACTTGAAAATCAGAATATAAAACCGATATTTTGTTGCAGTGCAGCGAACAATCCCAGGCAACCTCCACATTTCCCAGTTTTCAGAGCTCTTTAAACGGATGTGCGGATGTGTGCATCGACATGGCCATCAGTGTGCCCGCTCCCCGAAAGCCCTCCTGAATCATCATCATCATCATCATCTTGGTCGTGATCGTGATCTCAGCCACTCAAGAAGGATCTTCGGCTTCAGCATTAAGCTGAACCAAAAAAAAAAAACAAAAAAAAAGGAATGCAAACAAACAAACAGAAACGCGTTAATGGCGCCTACCACCATAATTTAGACATTAAACGTGGGCGCTGGGGGCGTGGCAGCTATCGGGATTGTTTGTTTTAGCGATTACTCACTGTACATCATATGAAGTCGGGGGACGAGATGCACCTTGTGGCGATTCGACAGGGGCAAAGAAATAAATATTTTCTCTGAATAACATTCTGATTAAAAACTAGGAAACCTGGGAGTGTATCTTAAAGTATTTATAAATTATTATATTTAACTGTTTAAATTTAATAAATAACAGTTGTATTGCATATGTAAATCCCAAAATAAGCGCTATTGATTAACTGCCATTTTTTACTGTTGGTAAAATAGTTATTCAGAGAGTTATTTATAGCTTGAGTAATAAAATTAATTACTACTGCTATAAAAAACCGACTCGCAAGGCAAAAAATAATCATATGCAGCATCCCTACTTATTATTTATTTTTCTGCCACTTTAATGGCCTTCCACTGCGACAATTTGTATGGAAATGAGCTCAGTCAGCTTTTAATCCAATGGTCCTTGTGATTTCCCCGCCCCCAAGATCCAAAATCCATACCACAGCTCAAGTTGTAGAGCATCTTGAGCTCATCTTTCTTTATCTGCTCGCTTTGAGCTCACTTGAGCACTAAATGCGCATAAATTACTTACACTTTGGCGGGCAAACATTGACAGGGAAAAAATAAAGTGAGGCCATAGATGGGTGCCTCGCCCACTGAACCACCCACTGGACCGCCCACTGAACCACCCACGAAGCCACCCACTGAACCACCCAACTTGGCCAACGAGCTGCAAAACATTTGACGCACAATTTAATTAAAAACAAGACAAACTCTCGCCTGCCCCCATGACAAAATGTATTTAAAACTTGGCCATAAATAATTTAGCACCTAACTTTGGGGTCGTCTGTCTATCTATGAGATACTTTCCTCCATTTTCCCGTAAATGTCATTGCTTCCACCACTTGGGGAATATTGCATCTTGGCCAAAACCAACTTGAGTCTCGGCCCAGGAACCCAATTGAGGTTGAACCAATTAGTGGCGGGTCGTCGGGGATCTTTGCCCTTAAGAGAACCCAAGCAAAGTGGGTATGCAGATATAGTTTGCCATTAAAAATGCAGCACAATTTTTAGCCCGATTTGAGAATGGGTTATGGATTTGAATTCTTGTGTTTACCGTTGGGTTTCTCCAAGATTCCGCTTGAAGGGATTGATAAAAATATCTAAGTGTTAATATTATTCTAAATGTTATTCAACTACGAGAATAACATTTCTGCCACTAAAACTTATATAAATAATCAACCAAATCAGCGTTATATATAAAATCAATCGACTTTTTGATGTTGCCATGTAGTTATTATATTACTTTATAATCTAAATCAATTATTTTCGTCATATAATTCATGTAAACGTTTTTTACTGAAATGCAAATCATATTCATCATATTTTATTCAATCGCTTTGCCTGCGTTGCATGTGCGACAAATGAAAATGAAATAAAAATTGCCGCTAAATTGCTATGCCAATTGTTGTTGCTGCTGCCTTTGATTATTGTGCGAAAAGTCACACAACTGACGAAGCCGCCGGCTTGCATATTAAGCAGGCAAGAAGCCAGAGGAAACTGAAAATTATTAATAAATGAATGCAAATAAGCAGGGTCACATAAAACACACACATATACCGACAAATCAAAAGCAAAATTAAAAAAAGGGTAAAGAACATATCTTGCATGCAAATGAGTTGGAGAGCAAAAGAGATGGGGCGATGGGCGGACCGAGCGGCAAAAAAAACTGACCGGCAATCCAGAAAAAAATATAAAAAAATAAAGCAAGCCAAGCAAAATTAACAAACCAAAAGCACACACACGAAAAATTATAAAAAAAAAAACAAAGCGAAAAATAAAAATAAATGCGGGGGCGTCGCGCCATCTCTTTTGCACCAGCGCAAGGCACACATCAGGGGAGAATGGGACAGCAACGGCCCAAAAGCAGAGCAGGTGAAAAAAGAGGGAGAGGGGCATATGGCTGGGGGAAAGAGAGGGGTGGCTGCAAAAGAAAAGAGAGGGGCTGCATTTGCAAGGTTAGAACTCGCAAATAAAATAAAATAAAAAAGTTGGTGTGTGAGTGTGTGGGTATTTTGTTTGTCTGTGTCAATTGACCGAAAATGATGGCGACCAAAAAAAAAATAATGTTTCCGCAAAAATGGCGAAAATTCACGTGTGAGTGTGTGTGTGTGACAGCAGCCGCAATTATGAGCAATTATGACAACAAAAAAAAAACATAAATAAAAAACAAAGAAACAATACACAGGCAGGCAAACAAAAGCGGTGACAATAAAAAATGAAAAAAAAACCAAAGCAAAGGGGTGGACCTTGTTTATATATACTGACATACAGACATATAATTATCAATATTGGCGATGTCCGCTCAAAATACAAATTAACAGCACACTTTAAAAAGACAGTAAATAAGTAATAAAATAAATGCTAATTATAAGTTAAGCAATAACTTTTTTGTCTATAAAAACGAAGGCTAGAAAACTTGCTATGCTTTAATAAACAAAACTAACTAAATTATTAATATTTAATTTGAATACGCCTTACACAAATCAGTAATTTTGAATTAATTTCCTTTTAATATTTTTAATTGTAATAAATATAATAAATCCCTGTACGCCAAGCAAGATAAAAAAATGAAGTTCTTTTTAACCCAAACCCGACTTTTAAAGTGTTATTTTTGCTGCACTTGTCAAAACGCCAATTGTTAGTTGTTTTTTATGTTTTATGTGCCCCATCCGCAAACAACATAAATCAACACCCAAAGTCGCAGAGTCGCTGGAATCCGAGTTTTCAAAGCTTGACCCCGCGACCCCTGAACCCTTGTCTCTTCGCTTATCTGCGTGACAACTGCATTTCAATTCATAACAATTAAGTTGAACAACAGGCGAGGAAACTGTGAACAGCGAAAATCTGGGGGGAAATCAAGAATGAAGGGGCGGCGACTGCGACAATTCTAATCGACCACAAGGTTAACGGGTTCAGCCATGTTTTTTTCGATTTCCCCCAAAAAAATATTTACACATATATTGGGTGTATCTGGGAGGGTGATATTTAAGGGGACATCTTATCAGTCTAGAAAAGTAGCCGCGATGACAGCGTCACAAATCTAATCGCTAGACTTGATAAGGATGCGAGTTTTATAATATTTGGTTGCTATACCCTTTTTTAGGGTACTATAGCTTGGAAGTTTATCAAATGTAAATTTGGCAATTGAAAAACATTTTAATAATGGTAACTCTTAACCTTAAAACAACGTTTTTTTTGTGGGAAGTACTTTTTGAAAGATGTATTTTTAGTTTTTTTTTATGGCTATAAAATTATTTATGTAATGTAGTTTCAATTATTTAAAAATATAGCAGTTTAAAAATTTGTTTTCAAAATAAATGTAATAAAATCCTTTGACCAAAACAAGTTTTCAATGAGCACCAATTGCTCTCAATTTTAAGATCATTACATAGTTTTGCCCTTTTAAGGGCATCTCAAATTCGTTTAGTTTTGGTTCCACATTACCATTAGCATCGCTCGTTTCACGCTCTCCCAAAATGAAGCGATCAAATTGTAATTACACCCGATTTCCCACATTTGATTTATTCATTGCGTCAGATTTATGCTGCCCAGGGTCGGGCGCTCATCGATAAGATAGGTTTCTTTAGGCATCTTGAGCTATATACCCGTATATGTATGTATATACATATGTTGTAGAATTTATCCCCGCAAATACGATAAGTCGACTGATCGGAGCCCGTGATCCTGTTTCGGCGATTTCGGGGCCTCCGTTCTTAATGACATGGCCATCCATTTCGGGCCAAAACGAGACGACGGGAGTGGGCGTTTCCACTAACTGACAGGCTAAAACAAACGGGCAGCGTGTTTACGAGGACTTGGGGCCGTGGTTATGCCTTCATAAATTGTTTTATTATTATATAGACCTGATATATGGCCGGCCAGCCACTTGGTCAGTCAGTCTCCTTCGCCTGTCAGTTTATTGGTTTAACTAATTTGCCCCGATCCTTCGTGTGGGTAATTAACGTTTATGATGCAGCTGCCTTTTGGTCCGTCTTGTTTCTGTCTCCCTGTTTCTGGCCACAGTTTTGCCGATGATGGGCTCACAAATTTGTCAAATATCCAAACGATGTACATCTGTAAAATAAAAAAAAAAAAAAAAATACGAAAAAAAAAACGTTCCCTTTTTCTCATGCAATTTGCATGCATTGTCATTCAATAAAATTCAAATTAAATGCAATGCAAAAAGTGACCAAATAAATAAATCAACCGGACGAAAAAGACAGATGTTCTCTAGGCAAATGATGTAAGATGATGTAGAGAATATGCACCCTTTTTTTTTTTTGTTGGGGTTCGGAGTTATCGGAAATCCATTGGCAATGTGTTGACAAAGATTACGGAAAAAAACGACAGCAATTTTGTTGTCACAAAGCCAAACTGTCAACGGATCCCCACAGCCAGCCCCTATATCTTGAGGGTTTCCCCGCACTACGACCAATTTTCGGTTCCCTTTGGGCCAACTGCAGGTGCTACTTTAATCCCCGCGCCTTGTTGACAAAAGGAGAACAACAAAAAAAAAAAGGAGAAAAATACCCACGAATGCGTTTTGCAAGCCAACCTCTGTACACTGGTAAAAATACGTATAAAGACCAGGTTTTTCATACTCAATTAAAATATTTATCGCTTTGATTTTCATTTATTGCGATGTAATTTTATTTTAATTCTTTTGAATCTTTTTGGAATTCATTTCTATTTCTAAAATGATTTGTTTATGAATGCATTAATAGGCTTTTCACATTAATTCAAATATTTTTTTATTATAATTTTGTATATTGAATTTAAATATGAAATAAAATATGTTGAATTCATATATTAATTTTAACTGCTCAATTTTTCATCAGTGTTGGTTATTTTTTGTGTTTATTTTTTTTTATCTGGCGGCGTCTGGCGGTTCCTCCTTCTGTTTGTCCCCCTCCATCATCATTGACATTTGCAGCCTCTTTTCTCTGGGTTTTTTTTTTTTTTTTTGGTTTTGGGTTTTGGGCTGCTGTTTGATTGACTATCAGATAATGCATTGACGCTTCTAAGGCAGGTCGGCCCCTCACCTTTCACCTCTCAGCACTCACCTGTCCTCTCGAAATCGGCACAGGTGCGTTAATAGACGCCGTTTAGTCCTTGGCAGGAGGGTATGTCTCGAGACACACAGGATACACAGATGTCACCTGCGGATCCGCTGATGGGATCGATTAATCGATTACATGGCCACCGCAAGCAGCCAAGATTTAGATAAGTGCCGACGAAGGATCGATTTTGTAAAATGAAATACCTAACAAATTCACCATGAATGACTTGCAACTGGGTGGTTTCCACTTATTAACAATGTATTCATTGTTTTTTATAATTTCATTTTTTTTTACTTATTTATATTTTATATTTTATAATTTCCGTTTCTTTTTATTTATTTGTTCTGCATTAACAAGATTGATTGTTTTTTTTTTCTCACTTAACAGCGGAATAAATTATTTATGAAAAAAGCTTTATTTGAGTGTTAATAAACACATTAGTATGTATGTTTTTTGTGTACATTTTTATGTTTTTTTTTAATGTATACATACACTCAGCCATTAGTTTGTTTTATTTTCTACAATGTGATTATCAATGAATACACATCGTCAAAGCGAATATATTTAAGTTTTGTTTTCATAGACTTTCAGACTATGATAAATGTTATACTTCAATTGGATCTTTTCTATTCTATTTATATAAGTATTTTTTTTAATTCCTTAAGGCTTAAATGTTTGGGTGACCCTATTTTGTTTCCCCATTTTTTTTATTATTTCCCCTACTTCTCCTTTATTAAGGTCTTTACACTGTTTATTTTTTTGTGCGCCGAGCCCAACCCAATTACAACTCAATCGTTGAGCATTTTATTTTCGGCCGGGCTAATTGATTAGCCATTAACCCCTATGTGGGCCTGACGGGGCTAAGGACAACTGAGCGACACCTTAACACACTCAAAAATAACAAGAAGAAAAAAAATACAGAAAACGCACTGAGCCTTAATTAAGCTTAATTATGGGCTCATGGACTCCTTTGCCTTGGTTCGTCGTTTTCCTCGTTTTGCCAACTGCCTTCAACACTTTTGGCCGGGGGAAATTGAATTAGCCGTGCTGCTGGTGGCTATGGATCTGGATGTGAACGTGGACGTGGACGTGGATGTGGATGTGGCTCTCCTCGCCCTTCAAAATGTGTGTGGCAAAAACAAACAGCGAACGCTGGGTGCGCTCTGGTCAAAAGGTGCAAGTTTTACACGTAACGATTTGCACGAACCTGAATCTCGGGGTATCGGTCTCGGTCTTGGTCTTTTTGGCCACAAGTCTGTGGAACCAGCACAAACGAGAGCAAATCGTTTTGTTGTCGAGCAAGAGCCAGGAAAATAAGAAGAAAAAAGGAAAAAATCGAAGGAAAAAAAAAAAGAAAGAAAAAAGCGCAGAGAAATACGGCGTGTGGGCCCAGGAAACTGGCTCCAAAGTCGGCCTCGCTTGGGGCCATGTCTCTGGTCTCTGGCCATAACAAGCTGCCAACAACTGGCGCCAAGTGCTCAATAATGTTAACGAGCTATTCAGTTAAGACAACACACACACACACACACACACACACATACACTAAAACTCTTTTCTCGCCAAAAACAAAAGCCCGGGCAGCGAGAAAAGAAAACAAAAAAAAAGTAAAGGAGTCCAAACCAAAAGCAAGGCAAGGCAAGGCAGACAGACGTGCCTTCTTCGTTCCTGGCAAATAAAAAATAATTTGCAGTCAAAAAAGGCAGGCAGACCCTCCCCCCATCCCCCCATCCCCCCACACACTCTTATGAAAAGGGGGTGCTCCTCCAAATAGAAACATCCTCGGGTTCGGGGTTCCTCCAGTCCCGTCCAGTCAGTCAGACATCAGTCAGCTTGTTAGCCCTCCTCCTCCACGCTGCATATATCCCCCCAAAGTATCCCCCAATGTTTGTTGGTTTTTATCAAAATGCAGTCGCAGCTGATGATGATCTGTGAACATGAACAAGACGTTCGTTAAATTTGATTCATGAGGCGCTCTCGCTCCGAGAGTCCCAACCTCAACCTGAATCTGTAGCCTCAGATAGACACTGTGAAAAAGATTTGGCATTGGGAACTCACACAGTTTTTGGGTCTACAATTAACCATATATAATCTTCACAGATCTTACGATCAGACAGCTTTTTGTAAATCTTCGTAAAATCGATTCTATCATATCATTTATTCAAGTCTAAAGTTTTTAAAATCATAATTATCAATCATAGGTTTCATTATAATTATCAAATTACTTTACTAAAAGAAAATCGCTAATAAGCCTTACCTAGGTTTTTTTTAAGATAGCCGAAAAAGCAGTTGGGAATTATATGGTTATACTGTAAACAGCTGTATATTCTGGCCTGGCATAATATAAATGTACCTATACGTTTAAAGAATTTTGTAAGCTACCCAAAAAACTATTTGGGAATTATAAGGATTATAGCTATACATACTAGTTTTAAAGAATGGTGAATAAATTTAATTTAAAACTAGCTACTTTTTTCTCAGTGTGTCCATGGTGAACCTGAACCCGAACAGCGATTGAGTGATTGCTACTTAAAGTTATAATTTTCATATTTATGCCCGTGTGTGTGCAGGGCGAGATCTCCTCTGGCCAAAGTGGACGTCTCTGCCTCTGCGTCCATCTCCGGGCTCCTTTTTGGGTGTATGTGGATGTGGATGGCTGGGCTGGGTTGTTCGGATGTTCGGATGTAGCGATGTTGGGCTCCGGTTCCGAGGGACAACGACATCGCAGCGGAGCGCAGCGCAGCGCAGCATCGGAGGAATCGCCTGTGTGTGTTCCCCCTTTTGGCCGGGCCATGTAATTTTCGAGTTTGCACATTGCCACCAACATGGCTAATCAACCTGGCCAACTCTGGCTCTGGCTCTGGCTCTGGCTATGCCTTTGCCTCTCTTTTTAGGCCAATTTGAATCCGAGTCGGAGTTCGGGGAGTCGAGCCGAAACAATTTGTGGCTTGGCGCCACTTGATAGCCCGACTGGTCTGGTCTGGGGTTTGGTTTGGTTTGGTTTTGTTTGCTCTTGGCCAACTCGTCGTAGTCCGAATCTGATAATGATGATGATGATGATTGTGCGACTGCGAGTGCGACTGCGACTGCGGCTGTGGTTTAGCTGGCATTCGCATGGCAGCAGCGATGATCTTCGACGGATCTCAGCCCCGAAGGTGGGCCCCTGAGAACCAGAACGTGGTCGTCTTAGGCCTCGCTGATTAATGTTTTATTTGATTAGCCCGGGAAAATGACCATACACCCCTCTATCCCAACCGTAGCACTCCCATATCTAATCCCTCATTTCGCTCATCTCTTCCCTCGTTTCAGACAAATGTTTCCGCAAATGAAATTTCGTGTTTCGGGACTGGATGCCAAGGCTAAATACATCTTGCTACTGGACATCGTGGCGGCGGACGATTATCGTTATAAATTTCATAATAGGTGAGTTTAAAAAGAAAACACAAAAAAAAAGAGGGTTCAATCCTTATTTATACAACCGTAATTACAGTCGCTGGATGGTGGCTGGGAAAGCGGACCCCGAGATGCCAAAACGCATGTATATCCATCCAGATTCGCCCACAACGGGTGAGCAATGGATGCAGAAAGTTGTTTCATTTCACAAATTAAAATTGACCAACAATATTAGTGATAAACATGGATTTGTAAGTACTGTACGTCTTCTTTGTTTACCGCATTAGTTATTTAAGCACCACACCCTCAAAAAAAAAAAAAAACAAACAAAACTCAACGATACCAAGGCGTTTTAATAGGGCTTAAACAAATTCTCCGGAATCATAATAGTTAGCTTTGTTCGGAATATATAAATTTGAATGATTTTTCTTGGTTAATGTTTAAAGTGAATGAGTAGGAAAAATGGCGCCCAACGCAAGGACATATCGTAGGGTTGTAATCAGTGTAAATTTTTAATTTCATTTTTAGTTGTGTGTTAGTATTTGTAAATTGCTCAATGATGAGAGTTCCGGTTTAAAATAAAGTAATTAACTTATTTGCCAATGAAGCTTGAAAGCAAAAAGAAAAGAAACACCACGATTCAACATCAAAGCGAACTTTATCTAGGCCCCATATCAAAGAGCCTGCGCCTAACACTCTGCACTTCAAATACCATCTCCGCCAGTAACCCCATCTTCTGCCTCTTTTTTTTTCGCTCTCGCTTATCAATGCGAATTTGCATGGCATCCGACGGCTGCTCTTCATTCGCTTTTCTCGGTTTTGCACTTTGAAGTGTATATGGTACTCCTTATTCGGGCTTATCTAAAACTTCTCACACGCATGAAGCGGATGGGATAAGCTTGGGGATCGGGGATCGGGGATTCAGGGAATCGCGGGTATCGGTGATTCTGGATGTATAAGAAGGGGCGCCAGGCAAATTGTCGGTGGACTTTTCATTTGAAGGCCGCTAAAGTGCGCGCGCGCGCTTCTTTTTCTTTTGACTTTGTAGTTGTGCCGACGCCGATCGCGTAAATTTCATCAACTGCTGGGCAAATTTTCATTTTTATTGATCGAACGGTGGGCCCGGGCCCACCCGTTGTGACTATATAAACTCGCCTTTTCTCCCTCTTTCACCAGCCGATCACTACGATGATCATTATGATCTTGGGCGGGCGCCATGTGGTTCTGCAGTTTTGTGTCATGTCTCCGCCCCTCCTTTTTGTGTTTTTTTTGTATTTTCCTTTTTTTGTTGTTTTTTTGTGTTTTATATCTCGGCTCGTTTTGCATGCCGAGTCATAAATCGCACAGCGAACAAGCGGCGGATAAGGGCTCCTCCTCCTCCAGATATGTATATGCCTCCTCCTCCGATCCCCGGACAATTGGACAATCCTCCGTGTCCCGTGTGCGTGGGCCTCCGCCTAAGTAGCCTGTGTTGGCCATTAATTTAGCTTAGTTCAAACGCCAAAATGCCGACGCTGCGTGTGGTGTGGCCAGCGATTCTGGATCGGATCGGATCGGATCGGATCGGATCGGCTCGAGATCGGTGTTCCAATCAGTGGCTATTTATTTAATCGAGGGGTTCTTTAAAATATATTTCAATGAAACATATTAGCATTTGGTTTATTAAGTTTTGCATAATAAAATCGATATGGTAAATTTATTATTAATAACGTTTGCGACTATACCATTGTGTGTGTTTTTGTATTTAATTGCTTTTAAGATATACTTTTACATTGTTTTTTCCTTAACATAGTCTGCCCTCAAGGTTATTTTTCTTAATAAACTATACTTTTAAATTCAATAAAATATATTCGAGAGCTTTAAATATTAACATTGGAGTGATTCAATTTAATGAAGTTTTGCATGAAGATCTCGAAGACATATATTTTATTTACCCAGAAGTTTTTAATATCTACATCCATTTTAAGAAGTATACTTTTTATTATATAATAGTAGAGGTAATTTATGTTTGGTTTTTAACTTAGTAAACGATTACTTCAACTCAAGGCCTACTGGCATTCAGCCACAAGAGCAGTTTTCTTTTTCTTGGAATGGATAAGACACAACTACCCCATCCAGTGAATAAATCAATATGTAATTTACTCAAATATAGGAGATTATGCTGTTTAACTTTGATAGTTTCTGGACACAACCAACAATAACAATAGCAATAGCAACATCCACCCTTGAGTGTCGCCAGCTGTTGGCGCTCTCAAAAGCGTTATAATCATATAATCATATATGGGATATACCGGGGACCCGAGCGTTATTAAAGTCTATAATTTAACACTTTTTGCGGTCGGTCGGTGGGGTCAGTGGGGTCAGTGGGCGTTGGGTTTTACGGGTTTCATGGGTGATTTTCTGTTTCTACTTCTCGCTGGCTGCGTGTCAAAACAAAAACAACTACGGAAAGTCGTCGTTGCAGGCCTTCAAACCCGCAATTCCGTAATTGTGGCGCACCTTTGTTCTACCATCTTTATATATATATATATATATATATATATATATATATATATATATATATATATATATATATATATATATATATATATATATATATATATATATATATATATATATATATATATATATATATATATATATATTTATAAATATATGTATGTGTATTTATATATAAATTGGGGAAAGAAGGGGAGAGCTCCAAAGCGTTGCGGAAACGGAAACGGCTTTTCATACATTGAAATGCACTTAGCGGGCGGCAAAAAACGCGCGCGTTTTAAAACGCCCTTTGCACTCGCTATTTGATATTGCATATTTTGCATTTGTGTGTGTGTTTCAGATGAGAGTGTGTGCGCGTTAGTCGGCCATGTTGCCGCAAAGAGCCACCCTAATAAGGCATAATGAACCGCTTAAAGGGGGAAGAAAAGGGGGTGGTTCGCAGGGTAGAGGGTGGGTTGCAGGCGGCAGGAAGGTGTCGCCTAATGCGTTTAATTGTTGCAGCTCAAGTTGGGACACTCTCTACTCCAATTAGCAATCCCAAATCTTTTTATATGTGGTAAAAAAATTCCTACAAAGGGACATACCAAATTATATGGACTATA
Organism: Drosophila gunungcola; assembly: GCF_025200985.1. Taxonomy (NCBI): domain Eukaryota; kingdom Metazoa; phylum Arthropoda; class Insecta; order Diptera; family Drosophilidae; genus Drosophila; species Drosophila gunungcola. The sequence continues at coordinate 778,822 of NW_026453187.1, read as the reverse complement.
GACAAGAAAATGAAAGGGTTTGCAAAATAAAATATGACAATTTTAAAAATGTATGACAAAACATTTATTTTACATTGTTTTTTGGAATAAGGCATGAGTCCAAATTCCTTTTCTTGGAATATATTTTTAAAAAAGATATATCTAAATAAAAAAAAGCATCTTGGCTGACCGAAGAAAATATTAACAATTTTTAAGCCATTATTAAATGAAAAAAAAAAAAAAAACACAAATAAGGAAGTTAAAATATGTACAAGACTTTTACTTTCATTTTATAATAACCAAATGTAAGCCTTAAAAAACATTTGTACGAATTTAAAATACGAATTTGGTTTTAAGCAAAGATTTTATTATTTTAAATAGCATTAATAATAAATAACAAAAAATAAGCAGAAAACTAAAATAATATATATATATATTATAAAACATTTTAGAGCAGAATTATTGTCAGTGTGCTAAGCTTTAGCCAGTCAAAGGAGGAAAAGATGCGAAGTCGGAAGGTGGGGCACATGTATGTCTGCTGCCATTAGTTTCCCCGATAGTTCAAAGCATAGTTGGCCATCTTCTGTGCTCATTCAACCATATCCAAGTGGTCTCGAGCATCATCCCAGCCAACAGATTCCCAATCCCAATCCTCAGCAGACGAAGCGAAAAATACAAATACAAAAAAAAAAAAAAAAGGAAAGGAAAGAAAAAAATTGTGTCCGAGGAGTGGAACTGAACTGAACTGAACTGAACGGGTTGACAAAACTAAACTCAAGTGGAGTTCCATTTCCGGACAGGAACACGGACGCAAATCAAATTAATTGAGGCGCAAAGCACACACACTCTCACACACGAGTCCTTTAGTCCTTTGGATAAAATAAGCCATATAGACCATATACCTACGCGGCTCAACCTCAATCTCGGGCAGCGTTCTCTGGTGGTTTTCTTGAAACAATTCGCTTAGAAAATCAAAGGCGGCCGGCAGCAACTGCACGTGTGTGTGTGTGTGTGTGGTGTGTGTGGTGTGTGTGTGTATTCGGGGATATGGGACATGGGTTTTGGGATATGGGATATGGGATATGGCCAATTTGTCTGCTATAGACGCGCTCTTTAAAGGCCATCCCGGTCCATCAGGTAGTTAGGTGTTGCCCACTATACAATTTGAAAGACTCTTTTGAAGTTGACAGCCTCGCATTCAGATCCTTGGCTCGTGGTCTCTGAACGAGGAAGACATTGAAGGAGTGGGGGCTCTGAATTGAAGTGGATTCGAGTGGATGGAATGCGAGAGCGAGTGCGAGTGCGAGTGCTCATTGTGTCACCAATTAGCCCTGGACAAAGGTCCTGGCTGCCTTGACAACCACCTTGATCGCTTAACTGCGAATCGATTAAGCTATTCCTATTCCAAGTCTTGAGAGCATTTTCTGATTATTAAGTGTAATAAAGAACATAAAGAAGTGTATATTAAATGTTAGCCAAATAGTCATGTACTTGATAGGAGAAGCAAAAGTATTTCAAGCTATTTGAAGGTCCTCAAGTATACCAAAGAATGTGTACTATAACGGGAAGACCAAGGTTAAGCATATTTTTATGTAATTTGTAAAATATTTTTTAAGCTGATGAGGAAAAAAGAACTTATAATAGCTATAAAATTGCATTGCTTTCTTTAATAAATAAGTCCTAAAGAAATAGCTTACTATAAATAGATATACAACGTATTTGTATGTAGTTTATTAGTTTTTTCTTTGTTCGTAAAGAATATTTTGTTACAAAGTCTAGTAGTCAATTCGTTTGGCATCGATTTTTGATCGGTAGGCTACTCTCTTTCGCCTGCTTACCCTCGACATGAATGGCGAGCAGTTGGGATCTGGTGGTGCAACCCCTGGAAGGGCAACCCTTGAAATACTAAGCCATAAATTGAGGATGCTTTCTACCTACTGTTGATGATTATGATGATGATGTTGCTGCTGTTGCAACCACAAATAACCGTCCCCCGTGCGCCTTTTGTACTCATATATGTATATACATATATTTTCATATGTATAAATGCCTGATTTCTTATCTAATGCCTAATGCCACCGCTATCTGGCAGACATATCATATCATGCGGTGCCCAAGAGTCCCGAGTCCCGAGTTCCGAATTCCGGACGGAGAGCAAAAGGGTATCAATGGCTGGTTATCATTGCCGATCAGTGCTAGATTAGGCCTGCTGTTCTTCTCCGTTTGGCCAAGTGAAAGGAGCAATATCATTTTTTCGCAACAGCTGGCTATTTCGTCTGACGTCTGCGTACCCCTCTCTTTTTGTTTTTTTTTTATATTTTTCTCCAGAGAAACTAGTCTGGGCCATCCATCAATCATTCAACTGATGGAAGCCACACGCAATTTGCCGGAGGGCGTAACTCGGTTTGGAGCATGGTAAATGGGATTGGGATTGGGAATCAAACCAGGTGAAACCGAGGGGTATGACGTAGATTAAGTTGGCGCTTGTGATTGGAAAATCATTTTTATGGAGCTTTGGTTAGATTTTATAGCTTCTTTTTAAGTGAATCTTTCATAATTCACATTTTTCCAGTTGAGGAAGTGCTTTATTTTCAATTTACTACAAGTGGCTTTTTTGCAGCACAAAAAAATTCAATGAATTTTAATCTCTAGAGTAGCTTAAAAATGGTGAAAAAATGTGAAATGCTGAACTCCTCTTTCTGTGCATCGTTTCATTAAATCGAACGAAAATGTCCCTGTAAAATCCCATAGCTCTTGAAAACGTTTGCTTTTTTCAGGCCCTTTCCACTTAAAGTGCTGACTTTAAGGCCCTTCAATTGGAATGAAAAATACAAAAAAAAAAACAAAACTTACCCCGGCAAACTCTTCAAAGGCAAATTTCGTTTCTCCCTTGCGCGACTCTTCATTTGAATATTAAAAAATTCCAAAACACAAAATGGAATTTTTATTTGTGATATTTTGTCGCACCTCAGCGACAACGTACTTGCCACCTCGTTTTCAACATTCAACATTTTGGCATTATGGAAGTGCCACCCCAAAAAACCAAAAAAAAAAAAAAAACTGAATGTGGACGGATCTCGGGTTTAATTTAACATAAAAGCGCGTTCGCCATTAGGCGCTCAACCAACCCCTCTCGAAACTAAAATAAATAAAAAAAAATATATATATTTATGCATAGAGGGGGTGTGTGGGAGTGAAATTTATGAGGCATGCTCAGGTTTTTATTAGATTTTAACTAGGCCTGGCGCCAGGACTCTTTCGCAGGGCCAAACCCACGGACTCAAACGTGCCAAAAACATTAAATATGTTAATTAGTTTCAACGCCCGGCGACCGCAGAAACCTAAACTAAATGTTCCAAAATTTGTGACAAAACACCCAAAAAAAATGGGAAGGCAGGAAAAAATGGAGGACTTTAAGTGCCGCTGGTCACGTTAGCCTTAGCCTATAGATCCCCGGATCCAAGAGTAATATGCTAATGCCCCAGGGGGGTCCTACCGACCCCCTTAACCCCTCTCAATCCCCTTAACCCTTAACCCCTGACCGGGATGGGCTTGGCCAGAGTGAGATTTCGATTTGGTCTGGCATTTCTGGACACTATTTACATCTGCTTGTCCGCATTTGAGGAAAACACTTGGCTTAGATAAGAGACAGGAAAATTTCGGAAAAAAATTCACGGGTTGGAGGAGATTTAATTTAGTGGATGTGATCTTGAAATGTTTTTGGACGGTACACTTAGGGAAAGAAAGACAAAATGAATTCTTTGTTTAAAATAACAATCAAACGTAATAATTGGTTTGAGTCACAAAAATATGATTGATAATCAAATTGATTTGATATTACTTATAATATTAATTGTGTATAACTTTTTCAAAATCCCATAAATATTTATACAATTCTTATATTGTAAGAATAGTTTACTGTTGGATTATATTGCTTGTATTAATTAATTATTAATATAATAGATTTATTAACATTAAATAAAAACTACCACATCTCCTATAACGTAATATAATTTAACCTATAATCTACGATGCCTATAACTGCACCCAATTATGTGGGATAATTTCAAGGGGTTTTCCCCCGATACCTTCTGCTACGACTACTTTTCCAATCCCTCATTAACATCGGGCCACAAAGGAGAGAAGTCAGGAATGGTCCTCTCAATGGCAGTTAATCCCCTTGATGATTAGTTGCTGCCCGCCCCTGGATTCGTTCGCTTCGGTTTCGGTTTCGGCTTAGGTTTCGATTCGATTCTGTTGATGGGATCGTATCGTATCGGATCGGATCGGATGGATGTTTGCTGAATGGCAGGATTGTGCGAGCCGCAGCAACAAGATTATCCTATCCTAATATCCTTAAGGAAAAAGGTAGTGAAAAGACGCATCTTGTGCCTTGGCATCCGATCGTTGTCTAACAACATAATTAACCAGGCCCACGCCCACTTTTGTTCCTCTTTTATTTCTTTTCGTGTGTATACTTCTCTTTTTTTCTTGAGGTTTTCGGAGATTGCTCATACGCCGCGTCTCCCGCAGTGCAGCCACCGCAATCTTCTGGTCTTTCTCTACGTTTTTTTTCTTTTTTGATTACTATTATTCTCCTCGGGATTTCTTTATTGTCTCCTTGCGCTCTGCGGTGCATGTCTAAATGTCTAAACAAATGCTTAGAAATTAAGGGCGCGCGACGACAGCTGAAGACGAGTTTATGATGCTAGAGGACAATGCACACATGCTGCGGCCCAGGATCCCCAGGATACCCACCATTCCATTGTGCGGCAAGTGTGCGTGCAGAGCGATTAGGACCCCTTACCCCCACAAAAAAAAAAAAAAAAAAAAAAAAACACACAACACAACATCTCCGTACCTTGTCATCAAGTCGCATACATAACAAACAGATATAACAACAAATCCAAGTGAGCAGTCCCAGCTGGCGAGGAAAAGCCCATTGTTTGGCCATTGTTGCCAAAAAGGAGATCACAGGAAATGTTTTTGGGGGGGGTTTTCCATTAGGCCAACGCAAATAGACAAGCTTGACTTGGATTTCCAAAGGGGATGGGGCACAGGAAGTGCAATATTTGTCAGGCAAATAGATTTCTCAACGCGACTATTTACTCGCAGACGCACTTTGCCATAAAGTGTGCCTATTGCAGAGTGAGAAAATATCACTTGTGTATGTCAACTTGAATGGGAAAGCTCTTAAATTAAATAAATTACAAAATTATAATATTTAGTGTCATAAAGAGAATAGAATACAGAAGAATGTATATAAAAAAACGAGGTTTAGTTATGATATACTCATTAAAAACAGAAACCTACACTTTCTTTTAATATTTTCTTTTTGTATTTTGACAAGTGTAGATCCCACTTTAACCCACGATTTCCATCCAAGTTTCTGTTTGGCTTGTTGTGACTGAACAAGCGCCATCAGATCGCTTGGAATGAGATCGTTATTTTATACGGGATGTTATCTGCAGAGTGCCTAAGTCTGAGGTGACAGTTAAACACCTCAAACATGCTACCACATTGTGTAAATCTCTATTGGTATTCAAATGTTTGTCCCCAACTCAGACATCTTTCGTCTGTTCGTTTGTTTGTCTGTTTGTCTGTTTGTTTGCCTTTGTTTCCATTTGAATTTAAGATATTTGTTTGACTTGTCTGCAAGTCTCTCAAGAGAGATGCGGATTTGGACTCGGATTCAGGTTCAGATTGAGATTCAAATTCAGATTCAGAAGAGATAGCGTTTTCAGACAGCTTGCAACACTTGAGTGGGACAAACGGAAGCTGCCTCCGCTGGCGCCTCAAACTAATCTCTATAATCTCGGAGGTCACCAGATATCAGGCCTTTGTCTTATTCATATTTTTGTGTATACAGTGTTTTTTTTATGCAGTTACAGTATTTAGTTTGTTAGATTACATGTGTTTATTTGTTTACCATTTATGAAAAACAAAAATAAAACAATAGGAATGGAGTAGGGGCAACTGTTGATTGTATTTTTCGTTAATATTCCATTTTTAAATATATATTTTATGATGAATCTAAACTTTCTTTATGTCGCCGGCTTTGATCTTTTATCTTTTATCTCAGTGTTCCCAATTTTCTTTTAAGGTTATTTTCCCCTACATTTTGTAGATTTATCTTTTGTTGGCGCCACTAGCATATATGAAGATACCGAAAACTCTGGCAACCTTTGATCCCCTTGTTGATCTTTACTTAGTCAAAAATGTTTGCCGAGATCCCAACTGCAGCTCCCCAAAAGTAAAACCATTCATTCTTTTCTCTCTGTTTGTCATCGCTTATCTGTCTTTGTTTTGGGAGATTCTTTTTTGCTTTTTCTGGCCAAGTGAAAGTCATTGGCCACCAGAATGTCACCTGTTGAAAATATGGCTTTTTATCTTTCTATACTCTGGGCAATCATTTAGAAAACCCTGAAAGGCAACAGTTCAATGGCCCATAAAAAAACCTAAAACACTTTGATGTTTCACAGAATAAATAACTAGTTCTAGTTTTTGCTGTTCATTATAATCTAGGTTGACACTCTAATGGCTTCACTTCCTATATTTGATTCGATTATTGGCCTGACTTATCGTCGCCATGCCATTAACCATATAGTTAGAGCCAGTATGACAACAATTATGGCAACAACTTTAACAACATCTAATATCCAGACAACAACGAGAACAACTTTGATGTTGCACGCAAATTCTGTGTTGTCTCTCATTAAAAACAAAAAGGGGCGCCTGTGACAAAAAAAAAAAAAATAAAAACTCAGGGGGTTGTCATAGATTGATAGTTGCTGTGGCGGAATATTATAAAGGTATAGGTATCCCCACATATGAATGCCATTTATAGTATGTGTGGTATATCACTACTCCGCTGTGGACATGATTCTTGCGTGTTGACAACTAAGTTGTCTCTGTCAAAGCGTCAATCACTGGGAAAACAATTTTCAAAATGTATGACGAAGTGTGCGTTTATTTGCATTAAGGAAGCGCATACCGATATTTGTGTAATAAAATATATGGAGAAAATATAGAGAAAACTTGATTAGCCAAGGCGCACAGCACACACACACACACACGCACAAATAACAAAAGGAAAAACAAGTAAGAGGGGAAAAATGGACTATTAGTGGGATAATTAATTGAATCAATCGATGCGATGCCGCTGGCAAATGGAGCGAAGCCTATTCTTATACATTTTCCACTATATTTCACCATATTCTCCCCGATAATTTACACACACACACACGGGTCAGTGGCAATAACAACAACATCATCAGGCAGATATAACGAAATAATAACCTAGATAATGTTGGGCAATTATTGTTATCGTTGCACCTCAGCCAGATGATGAGAGTCCAAACTGAAGCGAACCGGACCCTGATCTATGCACAGAAAAAAACGTTTACATGTTATTTAAAACCTCAGAAACCTTGAAATTCACACTACACTTTCTATTTTGTTTGCAATTAATAATGAAATATAAAATAGAAAATTACATGCATATGCATTCTTCATGTGTAGAAAAGTGTTTACCTGACCAGCTGGTGGAAAATAGATGAATGACTATATATGCCCGGACTAGGGCGTTACACACTGGGCGTGGCAGCTGCAGAGTGGAGAGATAATGGCCTCGATTTTTCTTGTGGCGCAGTTTCTCCGCTCGAGTGAAAATGCCCACTAAAAACTGAAAAGCAAACAAATGATAATACATTTAATAAGTAAAACATTCGAGAGGAATTCAATTAACTAGCGAAATTAAATTCAAATGTTTGGCTATCTAAATAAAAAATCTCGGAATTATAGTATAAACAGTAATCAATATACTTGAGAAAAGCAAATCAATAATCACCCCACCCCGACTGTAAGGTACAGAAATCAAAGCTTCATGTTAAGCACCGAAAAAAAACCGATTTGTGCAAACATTTGAACTTCTGCCTGGCATATACTCATATGTTTTTTTTTGTCCACTTTTCCAACTCCCCTCGGGCAGCCACATTTCCAGCTTGTTGATAAATTATCGCTTTTAACGAGAAAAGCGCATGAAATTGGCACCCAAAACGTCCAACAAAAACGAAATACATTGCACATGCAACTCAGGTCATAATTACCCAAAAACACACAAAAAAAAAAAAGCAAAAAAAAAAACGAAACAGAAACAGAAACAGAAAAATATTAATGAATTATTTGGAAAAACAAACGCCACGGGTGAGCGGGGGCTCAACACAAAATTAGGCATTTAATTGTCTCGGCCACAGCGCTCTTACCAATTTATAGAGGCCCTCTCACTCCTGCCAACTGAAAAATGCCAGCTGACAGGCGTCACGTTGGAAAACCAACAAAAATTTAACTGCCAGCGATGAGGAACGCCGAGAAAAATAAAAACAAAAAAAATGAAAAAGGCGGTGGAGGCACATGCAACGTCGACCCTGGCGCCACAAAATGGGCGCAACGTGGTCAACCACCGAAAAAGTAATACAAGTAAATACTTAAACTCAAGAGTAGAAGGAAAAATTAGTATGCGTCTGCGGCGGCAACTTCATTTTTCGATGATTTATTAAATGAAAAATTCGAATACGAGAGGATCCTGACGATTTCTACACGCGTCTCATTATTAAATGAAATTATACTTTTTATTATAGATTATTAATAATTTGTGACACGTAGCCTGCTTGCTTGTTGCTTCCACTGAAATCATCGAACGAAAAAAGAGAGAAGGAGAAGGTTTCGACTTTAGTGATTTTAATTTTGATTCTGATTCTGATTTCGATTCTGTTTCCGATTCATTCCCGACGGCGCCCCGTTTTCGATTCGATTCGATTTGATTTGATTTCGAACCTGAGTCACGCCATCCTCGGGAATGTCTGATCACTTTTGCTGACGATGCGATCACTGCTAAAAATACGTAAATAAATACAATCCCCACCACCACACAACAATCTCGACGAAATTGCAATCAGAAATTATTCAAGGTTGAATAATTAATATATGTGTTTAAATATATCGAACTGGATGTGAACGGCTCGCATTCATGGATGAAATATCTCCTTTTGACATGCACTCGGAAATCGTTTCTAGGCATTTTTTTTTTGGTTATTTCTTAAGGGCTTGTTATTATCAAGCATAATTTATTGGGTGTCCTTATCACATTTGCAAATTGCATTCTTAAATTAAAATAATAAAAATCAATTTGCTTTTAAATTACTTAAATAATAATAAATAAGTTGACGTATTTACTATTTACTAGGTATAGATATAGAATCATAGATAGATGTCATCATAAATAATTATACTTAATTTTAGACTGTAAATAAGGTGATAAAGTAGTTTCCTCAAATGCGATATAAATACATCCCATAGGTATTTCCAACACCCCATGAACACCCCATATCCTCAATAACTGATGGTCCTCTTCTGTTTTGGAACTTGAATAATTATATTTGTCTAACAATTTGGCTTATCGTGGATTGGATTGGATTGAAGATGGGGCTCTAGCTGGTTTTCTGGTTGCTGTTTTTGGGGGTGGCAGTGTGGTGATGGGGTGTTTCAGACCCCCTAATGACCGGCTTCATTTATTGATGACGATTATAAAGCAATTTGTGCAAGTCAACAATTTCTGACCCACTGGCCGAGGTGGTTGAGTAGTTTAGCAGTTGAGTGGTGCAGCAGTGGGCGCTTTCCAGTAATTAAGCGGGCGACGATCGACCAAGTGGGTTAGCAATTAACCCTTGGGCGCACTCTGGCTATTTATTATTTATATATAAATATTCGTTTTTTTTTATTATTACGTTTACGATTTTGATGGCGATTAAAATGCACTCAAGGCGATGACAAATTGCGAAGGGAAGTGGAGTGTGGAGTACGGAGTGTGTACCTAGTTTAATTGCCCGGGCTGTTGTTGGCGAGTGCGTTTTTGCGTGCTAATTATAGTCGCACTCCTCGTCTCTTTCCCTCGGCATACGCCCCTCTCTTTCGTTGGCTCAAGTGGCCACCTCTCATTCACACATTTCCGCCATTGTGGCAAAGCCATTGCATTCGCTCGCTCTCTTTCTGGCCTCTTTTGCACCTTTGGGCTTTTGCTTTCGCTTTCGTTCTCCTTCTCTTTCTCACCAGCTTCGTCATCTTTCCTTTTCTTTTTCTTTTTCTTTTGGTTTTTGTTTTTATTTTTTTTTTTGTTGATTTTGTTTGGCCTCAAGTGTCTTTGTCAAGCGGCCATGGATTCTCCTGCTTTCGAGCTGCATTTCACTGCCCACTCTACAGATCCTTGGAATGCATCTTTGCTTTTTCTTCTTTTTCCCATCTTTTAAAAATTATTCCTGGTTTTTTAAATTTTTTTTTACTGTTTTTCAAAACATACACTTTTGAAAAAGGTCTTGATTTTAAATAAATTGTTATTAACTCAAGTAACTACTTTATATATTTTATGGATTAAATTAAAAAAATGCATAAAATTAATTTTTTTAATGCCAATTTTAAATGTTAGTTAATAAAATAAATATTACAAAAAGATGACAATATTTAAAAGCAAGTAAATACATATTTAAAGTCTTTAAACTTTATTTTAAGCTTATGACATCTTTACAAAGATAAACAGGTCCTAAGAATAGGAAGCAAATTTATGGAACATCTAAATTAGCTATGTCTTCTTTTTTTTAAGTGTACTTGTGCCCGCTTTGTCTTAATTTATTCTGCTCATTTGTTAGCTGCACTGGATGCAAATTGCCAACAGCCAATGCTGTTTCGCTCGCACACTTAACCTGACACCCGGAAAAAAGAGAGGTTCTTGGGAGAGTGGGTGGGTCTATGTGGCGCTCATTAGGGAAAAAATGAAAAACATTTCCGCCAGCCGAGTGGCAGGCCATAATATCCTCGCATTTTGCTCCCTGGTTCAAGTGCGCTAATGTCTTTGGAGTGCTTCGCACTCTTCACTCACTCACTCACTCATTATTTAGGCATTATTATGCAGACATTCAATGTGGGGTATTTTGCATTCAGCATCCAATATCCAGCATCCAGCTTGAGCTCCTTATTGTTACCGCGTTCCTTTTTTCCAATATTTTTGTTCTATTTGCCATTTAATTGGATTTCTTAAAGCTGCGCCTTGACTTAATGGGATTGCCATTTGTGACCGAATGCGATTTGTGATTTTGCATTTGCCGATTTACCATACCATTTTCCGAATCGAGTTGTTCAAGTGGCCAACCGGATAAATGGGTAACCCGGATGATTGCAATGAGTGGCAGGTGTTGGCAATTCGACATTGGGCTGAGGGATTAGCCGTGCTCAGTCGATTGTTTGCTGACTGAGCTCGATTTGTGGATGGAAAAGACGATTGGGGCTTTGCAAGAGGTGGGGCAAATCAATTAAAATAGAATTTTACGTCAATTTTATCAATTAAATACGATCATAAAGGGCAAACATTTTTTCGATAATATATATAAAAAAAAGCTTGAATATCTCTTCCTTAGAACTTAAATAATGATTTTAAAATCTTTCGAAATTCAACAGCATGCCAACCCCCAAACAATTTCCCAAAATACCATACATATTTGATGAACTTTTGATTGCTGACCAGGCACACTTTTGAACCCTATAATTTCGATGGTCAGTTCTTGAGTTCTGTCGATGGAGCGGTGGGGTCCCCCAAATTTCGACCCATGTAGAGTGCGTGTGTTCCACTTTTGTCTGGCAGCCATTTACAAACGATTTGTCAACCGACTAACTGACTTGGCTTTTCCTGCCTCATTTTTTTTCTTGTTTTTTTCTGTTTTGGCCCCCGAAAACAAAATAAAAATCGTGGCTTGTTTAGCCGATGGTGGCCCTTGGCTAAGAACTACTCAAAAACATATTAATCATGCAGCATCAGCAGGCCCAGACAGCTGAAGACAGCACACGAAACGAAATCGTTTAATTGCCACAAACTCAGAGGCCCAGACTTCAGTTTTCAGACATCAGACTTGAGTCTTGAGTTTTGAGTCTTGAGGGTTCTCGGACTAAGCCAATCATGGTTTGGCTGGCAGTGAGTCAGTTAGGGCCCAATTATGGCTGATAGACAGGGTAGGGTAGATGCAAAAGATATATGCACGGGGAAAAATTATAGATATTGGGGAATATCTGGTATAGCAAATTGCTCGGGTCTGCAGGGGCCTGAGTAATTAAAATATTACAGAGAAAAAATATACATTAAGTTATGCTGTTAGGAATTAAACTTATTATTTGCTGTAGAAAATATATTTACAAATTTAGGAACAATCAGAAAAAAGCAAATACTGTTTGTTAAAAAAAAACTATGATTTAAAAATAAGCATCCTTCTTGAGTTTTTTTGTTGTCTAAAAAGCATTGGTTTGGAAATAGAGTTTTAGAATTTATGGAAGTATCCCAACACACTTTTATTGCCTATTTGGAAACACTTTTAAATTGATAAAAAATATTTCTTTAGGTTTTATAATCGTTTAAAGACTTTTTCTTAGTTGATTTTATTTTATTAGACTTGAATAAAGTGAATAGTTTTCAAATCAATGGATTCTGACATTTATTATTTTAAAATTATTTATTTATTAAAGTTTTGATATTTATTTGAAATGTATGTTTTCATGAGATGTTTTTCTTCGTGTGTATGATCGGGTGGTTCTGATGATCTCGAACTCTGTCTGGTGGCCAATTTTCGTTTATCAATAACTACCGGGAGATCTGTTGTGCCCTTTGGAGCACCTCGCTGAGCATCTCAAAATCAACAATGCTAATATGTGTAGGCCGCCCGCAGGTCAAAGCCAAAGCCAAAGCCAAAGCCACTTCACATGTGTATATCCATATAGTAGTAGTATCTGTATCTGTGCTAACGACTAATTTCCAGTTCCCACGGAGATTTGAAAATTAACATTTGGCTTAGCTCTTGGGCCAAGTTTTGGTTTGTTGTTACAGTTCCTGCGGCTAAAATCCAATCCAATCGAATCCAAACCAAAGCAAACCAAACCAAACCAATCCACCTGTGTGTATTTCGAATATTACCTGACCCAAGCCCAAGCCCAAGCGAAACGCACACAGAGAGACCCAATAATTTTGTAATTAATGATGTGAGAATGAGCTGCGGACAGGCTCAGTTTTAAGTACGGGGCTTGGCGTTCGGGGTTCGGGCCAAGACTTAACCCCTTTTGGACCTCTTATCCCTCCGGAGCTGTCGACAGTAGGGTGCCCAAATGTGAGACCCCCGGGCTGCTGGCTTGTTTGGCTTTTTGTCATCATCATCATCAGCAGAAGCAGCAGCTCAGCATCTCAGCATCTCGGCATCTCAGCATCTCGACATCATTAGAGCCAGATTATACACTCATCTGGATCTGAATTTGAATCTGTAGATGTACATATCTGTAAATGTATCTGCATCTGTATTTGTTGCCCCTGTTTTGTGTGTGCGGCTTTGTGTTGTCGTGTGTGCGAGTGTGTTTGCTCGAGTGGTGTCGCCAAAGGCTTCAAGTGGCTTTCTATTGTTGTGATGCTACTTCTGCTGTCTTCCCTATTGATTAATTGACTAAAGTCGTGTCTGGGGATTAATGCGCACTGCTACTTGAACGCCACACACAATCCCCTTAATGGAGGGAAGCCCGTAATGATATCTGAATCTCTGGGCCAATTAATTAAATGATTTTCGAAAATATACACCAATAGATTTGTTTACCCTGACTGAAAAAAAAAAAACAATCAGGATGTTTAGGTCTGGTAAACTGGATAATTTGAACAGGACTGTAATTCATTCATTGGAACAACTGAATTGGTTTGACCTCTCTGGACTTTGGTTATGCTGACAAAATAGGTAATTTCTATGGAAGAACACAACATCTTCTCAATCAAGTCTTTAATTTTTGAAATTAAAAAAGGTTTAAATTATTTTATTATTATTATTTATTATTATATTTTGACTTCTCTGGATTTTGGCTTTATTACAAAAAAACGTAGATGATTTCTATGGAAGAATAGAAAAGCATATTTAAAAAATATTTGATTTCAGAAATTTAGAAAAAGTGTAATATATATATTGAACTCAAATATTTTGTATAGTTTTTCTTTTTACATTAACAACTTTTTTATGTACAAATTGTTTTTTATTTTTATTTATTTTTACTTAAGTAGAGCAGTTAATCAAGTCTTGTTTTATGAAACGTAATATTGCTACCCATATTCTACAAAAAGTAGTGGTTAGTAGCACACATCTCTGAATGGTTACCCTCAAGCCCTTATTCAAGTTTTCCCTAGTCTAGCTGCCACTCTGAACTCTGATTGGGGATTTTCTTGGCCAGCGTTGTTGTGTGGGCGCCAACACACCGCTACCACAACATCTGGTGGCAACTTCTGGATGTGCTCCAGGCCCTTCGGCTTGGCCACCATCCCCCGGTTGAATTTATCTATCTGTCTGTCTCTTCTTGACTGGCGGCCATTTGGGGCGGCCACCCGCTGCTCACGACGCCCACAATTCGCTCGCTGATAGGCCACCCCGTGAAAAGCTGGAAAAAACCACCTAAAAGCCACCTTCCTTTCTCATACATAAGTGTGGCGAGGCTTGTAGTTTGTCGTCTGGTGGCTGACAAAAGGTCAGAACTCAGGCTGCTGCTGCTGTTTTTGTCGTGCCAGCAACATGTGTACCCCATCACATGGTCGCCACGACAACGTTGAGACCCAAGAACACAGAGGCCCTTCCTTTGCTTTGCTTTTCTTTTCCCCTTTTTGATTTGGCTAACCGCCCCCGATGCGATTTCGATTTCTATCGATGAATTTCATTTGTGTTCTATTTACTGATAGCCATCTAAACTGCGCTCTGCTACCGAAGCAGCAACTTAAAGTCAAAGACGCTGCCTAAGCCAATTTGTATGCCCCCAGACCCGGGGCACAAACAAATTTTATGCAGTCAGCAAAGCAAGGTCCCCCCCCCTCCCGCACATCAATATATATTCGCTGGGATATATATATATATATAAACCGGTCGGTTGGTCGGTCGGTCGGTTGTCGCTTCCTTTGGCGCACGAGTTTTCAGCAAAAATTTCTTATCTCTTTCCAAAAGAGAGCCGAGCTGGTTTCAAAAACTTTATGGCAGCACCAGGGCAGAACAAAAAGTAAAAAAAAAAAAAAAAAAAAAAACAATAAAAAAAAAAAAAGGAAAAAACACTGGCGTTAGCAAACGTGGCGACCTTCAGAAGACAGAGAGCCACGCATTTGTCTCTACGCCATAAAAATGCAGCGGACCAGCGGCTTATTATTTGGCAGTTCGAATTTGTTTTGGCCTGGAGGAGCCTGAAGAAGCCAGAAGAAGCCAGAAGTAGCCCAAGAATCGGGCATCCCAGAGTCCAGAGGCGGCCCGGTCGCCGTTGATTTCGAGTTAAGATTTGAATGTCGCTCCTCCTCCGCCACGAAGACAATGCCCCAAAGTTGTTGTCGTCGGTCGTCGTTCGTCGGTCGTCCTGTGGCGCTCAGCTCACAAAAGCTCGTGCTCAGCTGAAAAACTGAAGATTCAGCCCCCCCTCTTTTGAATCCCCGACTTTGACTGGCCGCTGGTGGCCTCAACGTCGTCGTCTGCATCGTTGTCTGGCCCTCTTTTATTTTATTTGCTACGTTTTTTGGTTTTACTTTTCTGGTTTTTTGTTTTTGGGCTGGCTGGCTGGCGCCTGCGGTATTCCTTTGTCGTCGTCGTTTTCGCTTGTCGTCGGCTCGAGAGACCGCTCGCCTATATGAGAAATGATCGGACATGGGAAACAAAAGATTTGCAAATGTCTTTGGCTTTTTGGTTGCCGAATGCAAGGGGGCAGTGGCATTGGGCATTGGGCATTGGGCACCGGCACTGAACACTGTACACCGTACAGTGGACGCTGGACAGTGGGCGACAGGTGACGCCAGCCAGCCATCTATTTAAGAGGCAAGAACCCAGCCAAACCAAGCCAATTACATACAAAATACAAGGCCTGACAACGACACACATTCATCTTGGGACGAGGCGACGCGACGGCGGCAAAACAGGCGCCGGCCAAGCCGCCGTCCTGTAACAAGCTTTCGGGGGCAACATCACATCACATCGGTAGAGTATAGTTCTGTTGTGCCCTCCTGCCTGCCTGCCTGCCTGCCTGCCTGCCTAACTGCCCGCCTGCCGGCCCCTTCCTTCCTGCTTTGCATGAGGATGTTGAATGCTGGATGCTAAGACGCTGTGGTTGTTGGGCGTGCTGCCTGCTGACTGACGCCAAAAGCCAACTTGTTAATTAGGCACAAACGAACCGACTGCAGAAAAAATAAAAAGAAACGTGACAAGGTCGTTCTCAATGCGGAATTTCAGCTAACGGGTTTGGATGTTGCAGCTGCAAGAAGACGCACGCACAAGCTAACCCAATTCCTAAAGCTGCCGAAAAGGGGTATTTGGTTAGTTAAGGTAGTTTAACTTCTAATTTGAAGGTATTTTCAGAAAATGTACATATACAAATCCTTAGGAGTTATCAACTTTATGCTTATGACCTAGCTTATAATTGTAGGGCATAGAGTACTTTAAGGAAATACTGATGTCAGGAATATAAAAATCTGCCTTACTCTTAAGTAATTAAAACAGTAATTTCTTAATTAATTTCTTAATATAAACAGTAATTACTTATTTACAAAAATTAAATTTAATTGCCACGTTGGGCGCCACTTTTGTGCTTTGATGGACTAGGTGCAGATTAACGAGCATTATAAGCTATTAAGTCAAATGTTCGAACCCAATATGCTGGCAAATGAAATAAATTTCAGGCTTTATTGGTGTAACTTTAGTGCTTTGATTTATTTTGTGCAAACTAAGTGATTTCTTAAGTACAGTGTGATTTAGTTTATTTTAAAAACCAACCTGCCGCCTAATTGAACAATTTTGTATTTGTCTTAAGTCTTTCACGTAAGAGAACTCAACTGTTTAGGCCACACTCATGTTTGCAATTGCAGTCCTAATTTGTGTCACTTGAAGGCCCCACGTTGGGCGCCACTTAGACAGTACCGGCGTGTACAACAATGGATATTCCGTATACTCGCTGACTTTGGCCCCAGCGGTGGCCCGCACTTTGGGCGCCTTATCGCGGCTCGTTTGCCGTTTTGTGGCGGCTGTCGTGGACCACCGGTCGCGAATCGCCGCAAGCGGGAAAGAGAGAGGGCGAGATCGGCTGAGGCTGTGTGGCCCGAGCAAAAACGCAATGTGGCACTTAAGGTGGCTACCGCTGGCAGCTCGCTACGCAGGCGCTCCGATTGCCACACAATTTCCCCCGCCAGCCGATGTCCATTCCCCATTCTTCTTTATCATTAAACGCATAAATGCGAATCTGCAACATCCGAGGCAGCAAAAGTAGCAGCATCAGCAGCCTTGTGTGGATATTTATGGGACGTAAATTTTTATGTCCCGGCCTGGGATCGATATGTACTTGGCATAGGCCATCGTATTTCCCACCGAAACGCGTCGGTAGCAGCGCCATTGCCATCATCGTCATCATCATCATCATCGTCGTGAAGCGTCCTCTCATCGGTATCGTCATCGTCATCGCCATCGTCACATGAATCTGCCATTTTATTGCCAACTTCACTTTGGCGGCAATGTTATTAACGCACATTTTTATGGCCTTCATGAGGATGCTCTACCTTTTTTCCACCATCAACATCACCACGCTCACCTATTCGCTTATAAAATTGAAATTAATTTCTAAGTTTTGATTTTGTTGCCTCGATCGGTTGACTTTCTTTTGCCCAGGGAATCAACTTTGACCATCCTCATTAGCATAGATCGGTGCTGTGGGAGCACGGAAATTGTGGGCAGTAGTCAGTAGTCGTCGACCTACTACCTTAAACGACCATACCTCGTATTCATTTTCTCCACTTTGCCGTTTGCCGTTTCTTGTCGAATTTCGGGGGGATTTCCATTTCCGTTGCAACTGATTAGCTGCCAAATTGGTGCGGGGAAACCAATGGGAATGAACAATTTCCTCAATCAACGCAGAGGGGCGCGGTGTGTGCGCTGATTAACATAATTTTACACTTAATTTCTCGATTAGCCCCAAGAAGCGACAAATAAACGCTGAGAGGGAATTGGTTTTTATTGGACCCATTTTCGGGGTGATTGCAGCGCACCTTGCCTTCTGAAAACGTTTATGACCTCTAAAAAAGCGTTAATTAAAATACATATTCCGTTTTGGGCGCCTTTGAAGGCGAGGAAACGCTTCTGCTATGGAGTGTAAAATATCTATCAGTTTAATAAAATTTCCGTCTGCTACCTTTCTCAGCAATATATGTTTAATGAATTTATAATTGGGGGAAGGCGGCTTAATTGTTAAAGTTATACCAGTGAACGGAATATCAAGTTATGCAATTTTTTAAGATATCAAATAAATCAGTTTCAGAACTTTCTCGATTTAACAGTGAACGACTTGTTCCCTTTTTTTTTTTTTCATACATTTGATTTCGGGTCTGCTAATTAATTTTTATATCCCGCTCTTCTTCGACACGCTTGTCTTGGCCTTTTCCTTTTTCTTAATTAAGCAAAGAACTCAAATAGCAGCTAGTGGTGTCTGTGATCTTTTCAGTTCTGTTCCGTTCCGTTCTGTTCTGTTCTGAACTAGCCAACTCCGCCAATGAGTTTCGGGTAGCGTGTGAGGCCATAAAAGCAGGTCCCACAGCGTGTGGCACTGTCGGACTTCGAGAACACACACTGAAAACCCACTGAAAACACACTGAAAACTCTAAATGAAAACCCTGCCCACACACACGCTGCGCTGATCCATTATCAGGCTCATTTCCATTCCGTTTTTTTTTTTTTGTGTTTTGTTTCTATTTATTTTTCATTCATTAAAACAAAAGAATACACAACGCCACAATTTGGGTCTTTAAATATCAAAGAAGGGACGATTTGTAAAAGAGGGGAAAGGGCATTGCTAAGATGACTGACTGATGTCCGGCTGCCAGTAATTAAGTTATAAAACAATTTTAATGCTCCGCTGCCTCACTGTTGGGCTCTGATAAGATAGCGGCTGTCATCAAAAGTTCGCTTGGTTCAATGGTTCGTTCGATCTTTTGATTATCTCTGGGTCAGTCAGTCAGTCAGTCAGTCAGTCGACACTTTCAATGGCGTGGCCACAAACAAAAAGAAAACAAAACCGAATATCGATTGGCAAATTAGGAACCCAAAAACTGAGCTCCCACTACGGACTTGGTATAAATTCAACCACTCGGGGTATAAATGCGGCTCATTAGCCGGACCTGCGCAGGCCATTAATTGCCTAGATATCTGGACTATCTGACCCGGCTACTGTATTTGCCATCTCCGCTTAGTTCCAGTCCCAGTTTATGTTTCGGTTTCTGTTTCAGTCGCAGTTCCAGTTTGGGCTTTAGTTCTGCTCCCCTGGCTTTCACCTCCCTTCAACCGCTCGTCTGCGCTTTTATTTTCATTAACATAAAATGTTTTGTGTTGATTTTTATATACAGTAAATTATCGGCAATTTATGCCGCAGTCGGGGCGGTCGAGAGTCTGTGTGGAGGAACCTTTCACATTTTTTTTCTCAGCTTCTCCCGCTTCGGCTTCCCATTCATAAAAACGCGAGGCGAACATTGCGTATGCTTAATTTATCGACACTTAATGTCAATGATGCGAGTCGGTCCGCACTTCAATTAAAGTCCAGATCCTCTCCAACTCCAACTCCATATTCCCCCATCCATATTCCCCATCCATATTCGCCGCCATCAGAGTGTGTGTCTGCATTATGCTTAACACTTGTCGAACAGTAGCCTGGCTCTCAGTCCGCATCCCAATCCCCACCAGTACCCACTCTAAATCCCCAATCCCAAGTTCCAAAAGGCAAGCCCGCATCGCACCGCATCGCACACAACTCTTCTGCATGCGTGCAAATAAATTTGTCTTTTAGTAATTGCCGAGTTTTCGGAAGGAGAGAAGCGAGATCAAGATCCCAGTCGAGGATATGGGATAGGGACTGTCCAACCTGGTATATTCATTAACGCTTCCAGTTGAATTTCATTAAGCCAGCTGACAAAAGAGAAGGACAACAGAGAGAACGCTAAACGATCTTTGGCTACAATCGAAATAAATAAAGTATTGGTAATTTTAATACTTGGAACCTCTAAAAAAAATGATCAGTCAAAACCATTCGCTGCAGCCAGATAGATGACACTTTTTGAACACAACTGAAAAAATCGAGAACAATTAAGTACAAGCATATGGCAAAATAAAGGTAAACATTAAAGCAAAAGTATTTTGGGACCTAAAATTTTGTTGATAAATAAAGGTTTTCAGTAATTTTAGATAGCATGCCAAACTCATCCGAAAAGGATACATATACAACATTGGAAACAATATTCAAAGTTTAAAAGTAATCAATTGCGATAAACTTTTTATATTAAAGAAACATCTGCTATAGGTACTAAAAAATATGAACAAAATAATTCAGAGTGGTATAGAAAATTGATCTAACTCTTAAATTAAACAAGAGTGGTTTGTATACCCATTGATGGATTCCCAATTCCCAACTCCTGAAATACCCCCGCCTCCTCTTTTCCTATACTTCAGATAGTAGTCCAGGTAGATCGGCGATCTTCGAAGAGCAGCTGAACTACTTAAGGTAAACAGCAACACCAATCGCAACACCAACACACACAGGCTATTTGCCTAAGCGAACAACTTTGGTGGACAATCGCTTAATGGCTCGCCTGCGGAACATGAAAAAATACTCAAGTGTTATCGATTAATGTCCAAGTCTAGCGGCTACCGAACGAGCGGCTGAACTGGAACCCAAAACCCACAAATACAGACTACAGACTTCAGACTACAGACTACAGTCTACCGACTACAAAATACAAACTGCAGAATACAGAGGCACAGAGCACAGAAGACAGAACTCCAGAGCCAGAGAGTCCCAAAACCCGAAGAAACCCAAATCGAAAGAAGATGCCACTGAAAAAACCGCTTCCCAAAGCGGCTGCTCAGCCAAAACTCAGTGGCTAAATGGACGACAACAACTTGAACGACAACGACAACGTCGCGAGTTGTTGGTTCTTTATTATGATTATTCGCCTTTTTAATAAAGAAGAACAAAAGGCGCCGACAAATATGGCAAAAGAGCGATGCGGGTCTAAAAAGTGGAAAGGTAGGGAGATAGCGCGGGGGGTGTGTGCGGTTTTTAAAGGTAGTCCACTCTACTACCAATATATATACATTTATAAAGAGGGGTTTCTGCGGCATTTTGGATGGTGCTAATGTCATCGAGCGTTGAACACCTTTATCAGTGTTGCATTGAAATGCACACACGCATGCGCCGAATGGCCAGTTGCATGTTGCATGCAACACTACTGTTGTTGCTACTCCTTCTTATCGCCGCAAAATAGTTTCCCCGATCCTCTGGCACTCCGATCCCCCCCATGCCCCTGAATCCCCCGATCTTTCACAGTGGTGGGTCGCCATTCAATTTATTAGCTGCAATAAAACGCAAATCATCGAGCGGCATCGGCAAAGTGTTGAAATCATTTGAAATATTTGTCATTCGCTGATAGTCTAGTCGAAGGGGGGGTTCGGTTCGGTTAAGTTCGGGATCGGGATCCGGATCGGGATCGGTAGCTCTTTTAATACGGTTCCCATACCAACCGATCCGAACCGAACCATTGCGATCCGATCCGATCCGATCCGATCCTCTTGCTTTAGTTTTTATCTATGGCCCGCCGAGCTCTCCATAACTGGGCTCATTTATAAAGCAGGCAGTGGCGGCGGACTTCACATGGAAAGCCTCTGTGACCAGTTGCAAATTTATGGCCCGCCTAGAAGACTAGACTTCCCGACCATCGAGAGGGGGTGGGGTGGGGTTGCAATGGAAAATGCAAAAGCGATAAATAATCATCGATAGTTGGCCTAGGTGTTTGCGCTTTATGTGGGTGGCGGGTGTACAAAACGATTATTAATTAAGCACACGACCGTCCACGGGGTATTACAAAGCGATTAACGTCCATTGAGGGAGTGTTTTTTATGATCTAAACAGCTTGAATTGGGTATTGGCCAAGTGCAGGTTTTGCAAATCGATTACTTAACGATAAGTTATGGCTTTTCAGCTTTGTTTCGGGATTAATTCGACGTGGAAGGTTCTTTGAACTGACTACTTCTAGAACTTATAGTATCTAGTTACACACTATCGATCTGTTATATGAAACTATAATTAGATTAAACACCAGTTTGATGTAATGGAAAATTATAATAAGAATTATTAATATTTGTTCAAAAGACTTATATATATTATGTCTTAGAACTGATTTTATTTCCTACGTTTGAGATCAATACTTCATATTTCATTTCAAAAACCTATCATTTTAACTTGGTTAATATTTGTAATGTTCACCAATATATATTAACTTAAAATGGTTTAAGCAACCTACGTTTGAGATCAATACTTCATATTCTATTTAAAGGGTTCAGAATAAACATACCTTATATCTTTAAAATAAAATAGAAATTATGGTAGGTGCATATCTCAATCATTTTTGTAATAATCGGTTATCGGACTTATCGAAATAATCAAAAATATACCTTTTTTTAAAATAACTTACTTTGTATCACGGTAAACCCATTTTCGAGTAATCTAAATAATAAAATGATGTTAGGCCACCTCGTCTTTCTGCTTGACTTCGCGATTTGACCACGACCGTCGTCTATCGATAACCCGTGGCTATCGAGACTGTTGGAGATCAGTGGGCCGCATCCAACCGCAGCCACTGGGTGCCAGAACTCATGTTCCGAGTTGGTTTTTAAGCTGGGCATTTGCTTTCAGCTCCCGGCCAATCGACTGTGACTGTTGTTTTCTTTCTTTTTTTTTTTGGAGAGGGGGTGGATGTTTTCTAGAGGACCAGGCACGATCGATTTGCATACAAAAAAAAAGAAAAAGAAAAACCACCGCAGTGGACAGGCAAAGGCATCATTAGGCAGCTGCTGCTGCGATTTCATTAAATATCGATGGTTGGGTTGCTTTTTTCATTTTTATTTTCTTGGTTTTGTCTGGCCCCCAAACGCCGCCCATTTTGCTTAGCAAATTTGCAATTGGCTGCAGTCTGCTGGAGCTTTTCAAGTGGACCCCTCCAACCACATACAGCTCTTGCCGTCTTTCTGTATCTCAATCGGTTTCATTTTGGGGGGCTCTTGTGGCCTTCGCTTCGTGTTGTCATTAAAATGTAAATCCGTTTAATTAACATTTTCCCCCCCTCCCCAGGGAAAAAAGAAAAAAATAAACAAGCGAACGACCACCGGCCGATAAGGCAGCCCAAAAAGAATTGTTATAAATTGTAAATAAATTTTGACTTGGACACCGTATTTCGGATTCGTATTCGGATTCGAATTCAATTCGATTCGATTGGCAGCTGCATCGTGAGAGTTTTGACATGTCCATGGCAAAAGAGATTTTAGACTTGGGTGGCTGTTTGTTTAGCTCCTTCGTCGTCGTTGTTTTTTTTTTTTTTGTTTCTCTTTTGGGGGCATTAAAATTATGCATAATTTACAGATTAATATGTGGCAGCATGGTGGGCCCCCGCCGGGGGATCTCTACTCTACTCTTTTTTTTCTTGGTCTACCTGATCCGCGGGCTTAATTAAGACATGGGGCTCTCCGGCTCTAGATCAGAGTTTCGTGTTGATATTTATGGTATAGATCGTTCAATATGCATATCGCTTTAATACTTAATACAGCTTAATAAAAAAAAACGACTTAACTCGACTCGACTCGGGCTCTTTGGCTTAGTCATCATCAGAGGCGCTTCAATTATGCCCATAATTGGTCAACAGGTAGCCGAAAATGGTTGTGTTGCCTAATTGAGTCCGGAGATGATCATTGAGAGAGTTTATCATTGTCATTTGGCCCCGAAAGCCGGTGCCTTAGAACTCGCGATCGTGCGAGATCATTGAACCAATGATCAGTGGGATCAAGCGATCATCCGATCATCCGATCAACCAATCAAGCCATCAGTTGTTCAAACGCTAAAAAAATAAAACATTTTCTTGATCACTTGATGCCAATTTCAATTTGGCATCGATCTTCTTCACACGATCTCTCAGTATTTTTTGTTTGCCAAAAGAAACTTACTCGCAGAGTTTCTGACATTCACTCACGATCCCCTTTTGCCTGAGTTCCTCTATTTTTGCTATTTTTTGCTTTTTTTGCTAGCTTTTCTGAACTTTCCACTGAGTTGGAGAGTCAATTCAATCTAACTGGCGATCACCGTTAACTCGCTGGTTACATGCCAAATCGAATCAAAGTGTGAGTGATCATTCAATTAACCCAGCACGCCAGCAACACCAGCAACACAAGTTGCAGCAGCAAAAACAGCATAAGCAACAGCAACAACTGCAACAACTCGGCGACAGCAATCACACAAGGCAACAACGACAGCAGTGCCATCATCAGTTAAATTATGTGATAATATGCCAACAATGAGTGTGCAACAGCAACAGCAGCAACAGCAACAACAGCAACAACAGCAATCAGCCGGCAGCAACAGTGATTTTACCTTTAAGCAATCAACACGCAAAAGCCCAAAACAAACGTGTTGCTGGCGGGGGAAGGAGCAACATCGAGGCACACAGCAGCAACAACAGGAGCTCAAGCTGGGTGCAGATGCAGCCAGCAACGAGCAGCAAGCAACCAACAACCATCGAGCAGCAACACGTAGCAACAGCAACACGGCAGCAGCAGCAGCAACACCAAAGGCAACATGAAATTGTCGCACCATTTTTGGTATTGACCGCCGGCGGCTCAATCAGTTTGTCACCCGGGCGATATATAGAGTGATTAACTGCTCCACGGATTGGATTGTACTTTGTCAATACAAAACTTGACACTGCAAACTGCAAACAACAGCAGCAGCAGCAACAGCAGCACCACCAGCAACATGCAACATGCAATATCTACGTGATGCAATGCACAAGTGCAATCATATATGTGCTAAAAATCTAGACAATATTTGATGCATAATTGCCTTGGGTTTTTGTTCGCCAATCAATTCAATCAGCAAATACAATCACGACAACAGCACTACCAGCAGCAGCAACAGCAACAGCAGCAGCAGCAGAAAACCCAGCAGCAACATCAGCAATCTGGTTGCTGCCTGTTTGAGTGACGACAATCGCACTTCATGTCTAATTAGACTTGTTTATGCCCATTTGGAATAAAAAAAACAAAAAAAAGAATAAAGTGCAGAGCAGAGAACAAACTGCATCGCATGCTTATATTTTTATGGCTATCTTCACGGTTATTTTCATTTAAATCGCAATTCAAGCTCGGCGCACAAAACTCAGCGACCACAATGACATTTTAAATGACAATTTTGCGCCTTGTGCACCGTGCATGGCAGGCCAATGAAAAATTAACGTAATAATGCAAATTGTTTTATCAATAAATTCTAGACACACACACACATCTACACCAGCGGCGTAATTATGATGATTGCTAAAATGAATTTATGTGTCAATAAATTTAAAGCAAATTAGCAAATGACGTTTTAAGTAGACGACGACGACGCGTTTTGCCCGCGATTTATGGACTTGTGTTGCCTCTTTCATTTTTTTTTTGTTTGTTTTTTTTTCTGTTTATTTCGACATTCGGTTCGAGTTTGATGGATGATCGCCCGGCTATAAAGTGTTTGCCTTTAAAAGGCTTTCCAGCCTGGCTGATTGGCGATTTTCCGGGGGCTCAAAAAAAAGCGGGTGGAGCAAAAGCGTTTAGTTCAAAATGGCGGGGCAATTAATCAGCTCTTTGTTGGCATTTTGTTTGGCCTTTTGTGCCTTCGTTTTTTCGGTGTTTTTCGGCTCTGAAGTGAAGTGTTCGATTGAATGCGCCGTTTTTCATGCCCATGGAGGGGGTTCAAAACATATTCGATTGGATCGACTGCGAAATACCATCAATTTTTGATTTTCATGATAATACTCATAAAACCTGTTCGCGAGCATTTTTATTTTTCCAATAAACTAATATTGTATATAGTACTCTCAGTTACAATGACAATATCTATGTTATATTCTGGGTAAATACATTCGACACTCATTGGAAAAACATATATATATATATATATATATATATATATATATATTCATTGATAGAGATATCTACAAATTTCTTAATTTTTTATTTTCGCTAGGTACTTATATTTTGAATACCGTGAACCTCTTAATTGTATTTCCTATTGAGTAATTAAAAATGATTTAAAATGTAGACTGTTTGTCAAATTTAATATTCGTTTGGTACTTATTCGTTATTAAGAACAATTATTACTTCAATGTCAATATAAAATTAAGAGATTTGATTACATAAATGTGTTATTTGGTTAGCTATATTTAGTATTTTCAAAGGACTCATTCATGTATTCACTGGTCCAATTAAGTGATATCTACCTTTTCTCCTTACTCATATTTAGTATTTACTATGTATGTATGTACTAATTCTTGTGTTCAACAATTCAGTAAACTTTTTGTACAAAATATTGATATTCAGTGCTCACTGTCGTGGTGCAAAATTAAGTCATATCCCGACTTTCCGCTCATCGATGCAGTCCCATCGGGCACTGATACTGATTCATCCTTGAACCGCCTCCCCATCGCATTAGTCACACCTTCGTTTCTTTGGGCCCGAGTCGCCATTGGTGGTCGGATAGTCTGGTGGTTTTGGTTTTGGCTTTGGCTTTGGCTTTGGTTTTGGCTCTGACTCTGACTCTGGCTTTTGGCGAGAGGCGTGCGAATCCGGCGCAGATACAAGATACGAGATACTCGTACTATGAGATACACATTGTGGGCTGTCTCGCTTTGTTTGCTCTCTTTGTCTCCTTGCCTCGCTCGTTCGTTGTAGCAACAACCAAAAGTTTTTTTTTTCTTTTTTTTTTCTTTTTTTTTTCTTTTTTTTTTTCTTTTTTTTTTTGTTGTTTTTTTTTTTCATTCCAAATTACACGAACAAAATGGCGACGGGTGCTGCTTGTGGGGTCTCCACACGCAGCAGCAACAACAGAAACAGCAGCAGCAACAGCAGCAGCAACAACAGCACACAGCAACAGACACAGCAGCAACTTGTCCAGGTTTTACTAGGCCTGTTTGTCGCTTAATCGAAGTCGAGCCGACGAGTTATGGTAATTAAAAAGGTGTTCCTTTCTGCAACAACGGATCGAAACGGATCGAAATGGATTGGGCAATTTATACAGAGGTATATTGCAGCTTGCTTGGGGGGTCTTTCTCCCTCTCTCTCTCACACTCACACTCACTCTCTCTCTCTCTCTCTCTCTCTCTCTATCCCTGTCAGCCTTTTTTCCGCCGCCGACAAATTCATATTTTATGACAACAACTTTGTATTGGCAAGAAGGGCTCCCTCGCAGAACGAAGTTCTTTGCTTCCATTCTATACCTTCCATAGTATATATGCATGTATCACATACATATATCTACTCCTCGATTTTCTCGTGCCTTTTGGTGGGTGGTCGTTTGGCTGGCTGTTTTGCACAAATGTTGCAAATGTTGCCGCCGTCGTCGCCAATGTTACTGGCGTGTAAAGTGAACGGCGACGACGACGCCAGCAAATCGTCAGCAATGTCGCCGTATATTTTGGGGTCCCTCACCTAGGCGAATTTACGGTAACTGCACTGTGAGAAAAGCTTGATGTTTTGGGAGAGAAACATTGTAAATTTAAAGGCTATATCATAATTCAATGGGAGGTACAAAACTTAACAAAATGTGTATTTCATGCATTTCATCAAAATGATCGTTAAAAATAAAAAAAATAATCTTATTCTCACATAATTCTTCTTTGATATAGATCATAATCTAAATAAACATATATTTTAGAATTTTTATATATATGACTATATACTTGGGTGTTTTGTGTTTTTCTAATTTTTTAATTTGGTATTTTCAGGGAATATTGCTCTGTAAGAACAATTGTTTATTTTCCATGTGAAGAATGCCTATATTCAGGTGTTTGTGTGCCTATATTTTTCTCAGTGTGCCTGCGCTGTGTGAAGCTTTCTGTCGTTCAGAGTTTAGTGAATTCTTTGCGCCGTTCCTTGGTCTCTCGTTTTTGTTTTCCCCCGGTTGGTCGAAACGAACTAACCATGGCCGCCTGACAATACTCCACTAATCCCCCCATTTGCATCTATTTTTATTTTCCCCGCCCGCAGACGATCCTGAACTCGATGCACAAGTACCAGCCGCGTTTCCACCTGGTGCGAGCCAATGACATCCTGAAGCTGCCGTACTCCACGTTTCGCACGTACGTCTTCAAGGAGACCGAGTTCATCGCCGTCACTGCATATCAAAATGAGAAGGTGAGTGCCGAATGCCGAGTGCTAAGTGCTGAATGACCAGTCATTGTCATTGCCTATTAATTGATATTTATTCCCCGCAGATAACTCAATTGAAAATCGATAACAATCCCTTCGCGAAGGGCTTTCGTGATACTGGTGCTGGCAAGCGGGAAAAGAAGTGAGTATCACTAGTGAATATGGGCTCAAAGTACATATTTTCGATTGGATAATGCACTTTTTTTGAGTGAGGTCAAACGTAAATTTATTTTTATTAAATACAGAAAGTCACAACTTTGTTAACAAATAGTTATAGGAAGAATTCAGAAAGAATACACAGTAAATTAATTTGTCTATTAATACAATGTATAAAGAAATTGTAAAAAAAAGAAAAGTTATTTATGTATTTCATTTTATTTTATTTCAATTACAGATATAAAATATTGCAATTTGAGTAAAAGTTTAAAATTTGGTTTAAAAAAAAACATTAAAAAGCTTTAAATCTTGTCTTCCATAACGAAGACTAGCTGATAAATTCGAATAATAGAATAATTCCTACCAAAGTTTATAAAAATATATATAAAAACAATGATTTTAAGTTCAAATACATAGCATTTTAGGAGCTCAAAGTATATTTTAAAACGCTTACAAAGCGGTTGCCTTTCACTGAAATCTGTGTCCTCTTCTAATCCTTCTATTGCACCGGAAAAATCATTATCAAAAGCAAACTAATCAGGACACGGCTAATGGGAAAAAGGGGGAAAACTCGGTTGGCCTTTTGTGGCTGTTCAGACAATCAAAACTTTGCAGCTCCCTAGTCGAGAACTCATTTGTCTCCCTGGTCTGGTCTATCTACAATTTACCATCTTCCATCTGCATCGACATCGACATCTCCATCTCAATCAGGCCAGCCATCCATCTATGTATCTTCTTCCCCCATTTTTTTTCACTGCTTTGTGGCTTGATTAGCAGGCTAAAGCTACAGATACAGATGCAGATACAAAAACAGAAATAGATACAGATACAGATACAGATAGAGATAGAGAGAGGGGCATTAATTTTTGTCAAATCTATGCGGAACTAATTAGCCCTACAGCTTGTCAAATTGCAAGTCATACAAAGGGGAGGAAGGACTTTGTGGGCGTGGCAGAGCCAACCAACGATGATGATGCTCTTGGCCATTTGGCTTCTGTTTTTCGATTTTTCGATTTTTCGTTGGTAATACTGCTGATGACTGGCACCTCTGATGGCTGCTAGAACATGTAATCCATATTGATGGATTGATTGCAATTTCCTGTTGTGGGGGGCTGGGGATGAAAAACCGAAACGCAGGAAAAGCTTTGAGTTTTAGCACACAGATTTTGCAATTTCTGTTTGCCACCCGTTGGGGGGTTTTTCATTGGGAGCTCATTCGGCGGTGGGTCCTGAGATCCCCATTTTCGAGTGGTTCCGGTTTCCTGTGGGTGGTGGTGACTTAGCATAATGATGAATGACATTTAATAGCCAAAGCGGACTGTCGAAATGTCCATGACTAAACGTTACAAATCAATTTTCAGCCCCAGCCACCCTGGGAGAACCACCACCACTCACATTTGACTTGACACAAACAATTTACTCAAGTCGAGTTTGGCTTTTTGTGTTAGAGCCGAGAACTGATTACTTCTGGCTTGATTGGCATTAGCGTGTCTGTCCAATGCCTAAGCTCTACTTTCCACCGCCAAAGTTTGAGGCCGAACCGGAAAAAAAAATCAGAATTTGCCTGGTCATTGATGTGACAGCCAGTTGTCAAGCAGTCAGTTAGTCAGTTAGTCAGTTGGTCGACCACTTTGCTCCACTCTACCCAAATGTTAATTAAATGCTGGGAACTGAGGCAGCCCGAAAAAGGGGTCAAAAAACAAAACCACTAAACCGCTTACAATTCCGCAGAGCAAAAGGCGCAAAGAAGTTAAAGAAGTCCTGGGAGAGCTGCCAAAAATCCTTGGCAATTAGTGACGACTTAGTCAACTCTTTTTTTTCTTCTTTTTGTGAGCTACCCCTTCTAGCAACTGCCACGCCCCTGCCATGGCAACAACAACAAAAAAGGGAAATATATCCTGGGTGCTGCTGTTAAATGATGATGATGATGATGGCATTCCAATGTTCAGTCCTTCACAGCAAGAGATGCTAATTGGTGGCAATCTAGTGCGCAACTTCCGCCGGAATGATATTCAACTGCATGGAAAAAAAAACCCTTTTGCGGGACTTCTTTAACCCCCTTGCGAGAACCCCCTTTTTAAAAACCCCTGCCACTGCCCGCGGCGCAACGAGAACCGGAAATCCAAAGTGAAAACGTTTTAACAGCAGCAATTGAAATTCGCTTTTCTCGGCGCCTTTTGTTGTTCCTGTTGCTCTGGGATTTTTTCGCAAAATCTCTCACCCCATTCAAACAATTTTTTTTTTTTTTTTTTTTTTCGAAATTTTTGCTTACCCGAGGCGTTAGTTGACAATAGGTCTTGGTCTCTGGATATTTATATATATAGATATATATTTATATATCTATCTAAAAGAGGGGGTTTTTGTGGGCGTGCGTGGGCTGTTAAAGCCGCAAATTTAGACGTAATTCAAAAATTACAGGGCACATAAAACAGCGCAATTTCTTTGGACCTTCTGAAAAGCAGCACACCCATGGCAAAATAGCAACTCCCTTTCTTTTCGGGGGCGTTTACTTCGCCGCCACAGACAACAACAACAATGGGAGACAAAAGGGCAATAGATAAACGTCTTTGGGTTTTGGGCCCAATTTGATGGGCCCACTGCATGAGATAATACAGGGGCGGATATACTGGAAATTTACCCCTAAATGGGGCGCAAAAATGCTTTGAATATTACTAAAGACTAAAGATTAATTTGTTTTATAACATTGCCGTTAATTTTTTTTCATTTTGATATTATAATATCTATATGAAATCTTTGTGATACCATATAATTAACAGTTGGGATAGTTATCTTGTTTTGTTTTGGGCATTTAAGGGCCCCAAAAATGAGGCCTCAAATGAAAATTTTTTTTGCCGTTCCTGACGAACCCCCTGTGGAAAGTTGGCCGTCTTGGCCTTTGTAGTTAAGTGGGTGGGTCAGATACGTTGCCTGGATTAACACAAATTGATTTGCTATTAAATTAGGCTCTCGCACACACCGCACACACACACAGGTAGGTGGAAAAACAGTTAAGTGTAAAAGAAGACGCCCTTGGCGCAATGCCAGCAATGCAAAAGTGGGTGGTGGCTTGGGTGGTTTGGGTGGTTTCCACTGGGTGTGGTTGCTGTGATAACGATACACACACCCGCACACACACACACACCATTCGCATGTGTGTTGGCTGGCTTAAATTGCCCAATTTGTGAGGCAGCTCGGCTTTGATGTGTGAACAACAGCGGTGCGGAAAAATAAGGAAAATTGAAATGTGGAAATGTGGGGGGAGTGGTGGAAGATTGGCCAGAACAGACACTAAATTACACTAACGTGTTTTGAATTATTTTTCAATTTCATTTTCAGCCGCAGACACACGGACAGACGTACGGACAGACGTACGGACAGACGTACGTACAGACTTGCGGACAAACTACAGACTACGGACGTATAAAACGGACGGACGGAGAGAGCTTCGGCCTGTTTCCGCCTCGCATTGTTACATTTCAATTAAGGTGCAGTGGGGGAATGTGGGCGGTGGTTTTTGTGGGTGGGCGGGGTGCCAATGTGGGGCACACGTCACCCAACTGACTGAAGGTAGCCCATTTTCGGGGCTCGAACGTTGTGTATGTGTGTGTGTGTGAAACAGGGAGCAGGGTATAGGAAAAGGGAAAAGGGATCAAACCGCCGCCAGCGCTGGTTTATCATTTAGCAGATATTTCAGTTACCAACAATATTATCAAAGCTTGGTCCTCTGATCCTAAACGAAAATTCCGCTGGAAAATCAACCGATAAATGCGGCTAAAAGGTTTTACAATTTATGACAAGAATGGGGAGCTAAACTAGTGGCGACATATATATTCATTAACACTTTAATATTAATATATATTAACATCGAATCGTGCCAATTATCCTTAACGAATCTATATGGGGTATCCTTTTCCACCTGACCATTGGATGTTCTAATTTGTGGCCCCCGTCTCTCGTACAACTGTTGTTACAGGCAGGCGTTGATGTCGAACCGAGGGTCCGATTCGGACAAGCTAAACCCCACGCATGTTAGCAGCTCGCGGGCACCGCTCCACCTGGGCCACGCCGGTCGTCCGCCCCACCTGCACCCCCATGCCGGATTGCTGGACAACCAGCAGGACGACGACGACAAGCTCCTGGACGTTGTGGGTCCGCCGCAGAGTCCGCTCCTGCCGCTCAGCCACTCGCTGCAGCAGATGCACGCACACCAGCACTCCGGTGAGTAACTAACCATTTAATATACTTAATTGATATTTGGTGATGGGTGCGATGAAAGAACAATATGGAAAACTAGTTCATTCACAGATTTTTAGGGCCCATCACAAAAGAAGTAAGGAAAAGATAAAAAGATGCTTTTTAAAAACAAAAATAAAATTTATAAGTTCAAAAAAATCTCTTAAATGTTTTTTGTACGTTAACAAACTTAGATAATTTCCGAGAATAATATCAATAAAATTGTTAAGATAAAGAAGATAGATAAGATAAGATAGATACAGTTTGAGATTGCCATCATATTAGGGAACAATATTTTAAAGTAGTAAAAGAAATAGTCAAAATTTTTAAACGAATTTATTTAATGAGTATATGTAAATATTATGAATAAAGTATTAGTTTTTAAGGAACTTCATTATCATGTTGCTCAGAACTTCAAGCCCTAGTCGATAGTGGAAAACATTACATTAATTCAAAATTAAATAAAAAATCAGGGTTTGCCCATAATAATACGTAGTTGCAATGGTAAAAATCGTATTATTTGATACATAATCAATGCACAAAATAAGAAACAGTGAGAAAATAGGTTATTTGTAGATACCCAAAACAAACTCAAACTCGTTGAAAAGATTTCAAATAAGTCAGGTTTTCTTTTCTGTGATTGAATGCAGCCCATCACTGCTCTCTACCAAACACTTGCCGACTTCTATTTATTGCCTAAGCCCTTCTAATGACCCCTTAACCTTGTTTCTTCCCCCGAACAGCCTTGGCCGCCTGGTTCAATCACCTGGCCGGAGCGGGAGCCGGCGCCTCGGAGCACGCCGCAGCGGCGGCCGCCAATGCCAGTGCGGAGGATGCACTGCGTCGCCGCCTGCAGGCGGATGCGGACGCGGAGCGCGATGGCAGCGACTCGAGCTGCTCGGAGAGCGTCGGCGGCAGCACCGGCGGTGCCTTTAGGCCCACCTCGACGGGCAGTCCCAAGGAGGCGGTGGTGGGCGCGGCTGCCGCAGCGGCTGCCCTCAATGCCGGCGGCGGTGGCGGCGGCAGCTACCCATCGCCGAATATATCGGTGGGTCCGCCGATCCACCCGTCGCCGCACCTGTTGCCTTACCTCTATCCCCACGGCCTCTATCCGCCGCCGCACCTGGGCCTGCTCCACAATCCCGCAGCGGCAGCGGCCATGAGTCCGGCCGGCCTGAATCCCGGCCTGCTCTTCAATGCCCAGCTCGCGCTGGCCGCCCAGCATCCGGCCCTGTTTGGCCACGCCTACGCGGCGGCGGGACACACGCCGGTCTCGCCACTGCAGGGCTTGAAGAGCCACCGCTTCTCGCCGTACAGCTTGCCGGGCAGTTTGGGCTCCGCCTTCGATGCAGTCACACCCGGCTCGAATGCCAATCGCTCGGGTGACCCGCCCGGAATTCCAGCCGTGGAGAATGGCCCCCGGAGCTTGAGCTCCAGTCCGCGACCTCGGCCCGCCTCCCACTCGCCGCCCACGCGGCCCATCTCCATGTCACCCACCACACCACCTTCGCTGATGAAGCGTGGCGGCGGCGGTGGCGGTGGGGTGTCCCAATCCCAGCACTCCCCTTCGGAACTCAAGAGCATGGAGAAGATGGTCAATGGGCTGGAGGTGCAGCACAACGGCAGTGCGGCGGCGGCGGCAGCAGCACTTCAACTGGCCGAGGAGGCTGCCCAGCACCACCATCACACCACGCAGGAGCACCACTCAGTGCATGCGCATTCGCATTCGCATTCGCACTCGCACCACCAGCAGCAGCAGCAGTCGCACCACCAGCAGCAGCAGTCACACCACCACCACCAGACGCACCTCCATTCGCAATCGCAATCGCATCACGGAGCGAGTGCGGATCAGTGACAATTACTGGACGGCCGCTCCGATTGCGAGGATGCCGGCCTGGAACTGGAGCTCGAGCTGGAGCTGGAGGAGGATGTCGAGGAGCAGGAGGATGGGGACGAGCACAACGAGGACGAGGACCGCAGTTCGGTGATCGACCTCGATCTAGACGTCGACGTCTGACCGCGAACGGACGTACGTAGCAGGCTCTAGCCCCCGAAATACATGGCCACCAACACCACCACCACCAGCACCCCCAGCACCACCAGAACCACCGTTCTTGTGGTTTAGTGTGCCGCCGAGTCGAGTCGAGTCGAGTCGAGTCGAGTGTGTTGTACATATAGCGATCAGCGATCAGCGATGTGACCCTAGCATGTAGACATTTGTAGCATATAGCATTACAGACAGACAAACAGACAGACAGACAGAGGGCCCCCTTTTCCAGTCAATCTGTCCGCTTCAAATCGCCAGCCATAAGTACTTTTTTTTTTCTGTCTCGTTTCTAAGCAAAGCCTAGCCCCTAGAAATAGCTGGCGATTCGCAGGCAGAATGATTGACGGGGGAGCCCTGCGAAAGAAGCAAAAAAAAAAAAAACAAAAAAAAAAAGGGGACAAGTGGCAAGAATGGACGAAACTTTTAGCGCCTTGAAGGGCCAACTCAACCCTTCAAGATCGAATAAACAAAGGCAAAAACTAAAAACAAAAAACAAAAAACAAAAAAAAAAAAACAGAAGTAAGGGGCAAAAAGAGATTCCCTCATACAAATTTATAAAGGCATATATAAAATATGTATCAAGCATATATGTATATTGATTGGATTGGAAATAGCAACATCAAAGATGGCGCCTCTTTATATACATCTAGAACACATATATATATATATAAAAATATATATATAGTATATATAGAAGCTGATATATATACAGATTGTAACCTTAGTAAAACAAACAAAACAAAAATTGAAAGGAAAAACCCACAAAAAAATACCACAAAAAAAAAAAAACAAAATAAATGCAATTTTTTTTCTTAGTCTTAGGTGGATGAATTTTTTTTTTTAGTAAACGTAATAAAACCTATATACATAGAAATATATATACATGAATAATTTATGTAGCTCTTAAGTACCAAGATACCGTAAACACTCAACAAACACACAGACACATGCAGCACCACCCCCACAATCACACACTCACACACACACACACACCAGTGACGAGTTTTCTTCGTAGACGATGGAAAATGCTTATCGAAACAAAAACTATATAACTATGAGAGCTTGAGTTTTCCTAATTTAACTATAATATTTTTTTTGTCCATATTTTTTTTTATTTTACTTTTAAGTTCTAAAAACCAAAGAAGAAAGTAATCAATTTTTTTTCGTATTTTATTTAAATTTTCGGAACCTCCCTGAGATGCTAATTTAGGGCACAAGTTCTGTGTGTGTTTATATCGTAAATATATATGCATATATACTATAAATGTATGAATAAAAAATATAATTTTTTTTATTAGTAAAGAACACTTTTTTTGTGTAAGAAAAATTGAAAAAAGATAAAGAAAAGAGTTGAATTCAACGCATGTTCCTCGCATAATTTAAGAGAGAGCGACAAAGACGCAGCTAACATACACCCACACACCACCCTCTCTCACACACACACACTCGCACACCAAGAAACATAGACACCCACAATACAATTACACAAATAACGAGAAAAACTAAGTAAAAAAAAATTCACAAAAAAAAAAAAAAATAATAAATTTCTGTAGCGATTTGTTTTCCTTGTAACCCAATAATAATGCAAAATCACACCATCATCATCATTATCATCAACATCATCATTATCATCATCATCATCATCACCTGGCATCATCATTATTGATGGAAGAAAATTGATTTTTTTTCTGTTGGTTAGCTGTTTTTTGAAAATGAATTATACGCAAAAGCAATATTAATTATAGTTAATTAAATTTAAAACAAACGCAAACAACCCGAAACAAGAACAAAAACAGCAACATCAACAGCAACAGCAACAAGAACAAATTATGTACGAAAGGATATATATTTAAATATATATATGTATATGAATAAAATTAATGAAGAAGCAACAACACCTCATGTCACTGCAATTATATATAAAATTAATTAAACAACAACAAAACAAAGGAAATTAAATAAAAATTATTACTAAAAAAAACCAATGAGCAAACACTGCATTTTCAAACAAATATTATTGGTACAAACTGAAACAACAGCATGCAATCAAAATCGGTCCGTGTTTCATTAGTTTTGCCCATTTATTTGTTTGGATCTTTTTTTTTCGTTTATTTTGGCTTATTGTTTGTTGTCTGGTGGCTGGATTTTTCCCCGAACACATCCTTTCCTCGAAATGAACAGCGCCAGCGGGAATAATAAATAAAATGAATAAATAAATAGCAGCGTCTGGCAAACAGTGCGTGTCATAATTAGCTGACCCAAACTGCCCGCCAATTGTCTGCTGATGGGCAGTCGGCCAGGGTTGCCAGGCGATGCCAAAGCTGGGGGTTTTACTGGCCAGGATTTGCACACTCTACTGTCCCCAATGGAATTTGCTCCTGCAAATCGCATTGATCGTGAAAACGCTGGCACTAAAGTATGACGCCAAAATCGTTGCAATCGTTGATGATTGAGATAAATCTAGGACGGAATTTTAGCCCCCAAATTAGTCAAAAAAGAAATGCATATGGTTTTTCCATGGTCTTTCCAAACTTTAAATTACTTGATGAAAATGTTAACCAAGTGTAAAAATGGTACCTGCCTCAATAAAAGTTTGTTATGTCACCTCTTTTAAAAACGTAAAAATGTAGGATCGTTTAGATTTCAATAAACGATATCAGACATTATTAAATCAATGCTATTAATGAAATTAACAAAAGTACTAATTTTCCATGCAACCTTTTTGTTATTATTCTGTATTATGAACATCGTGAAATGCTTGAACATAAAATTAATTTAAAAGTCAATTCAAGACAGAAATATTTTGAAGCATAATTATTTGTTTGTTTTATTATTCTGTATTCCTTATTGATATTTCGGAAACTGTCGCTTATCTACACCCCCAAATTTGAAAAGTTTTTGTCTTTTTTCCCTGTTCCTAATGGACTGACGATGATGGACTTAAGCACTTGGGCCAACTCGACGGCCGGATATCGAAGGTGTAACATTTAATTTAATAAAAACTTTGCCTGTGGCTGCAGTCGCAGTCGCAGTCTGGCAGGCAGTTTTGGATTAGCCAAGCGGCGATTATCGACGGCGTGGCTAAGCCAAGCGTTAAGCACCTGGGCTAATAGAATTTGGCACGAATGTGCTTCCAACTCGACGAGATAACGTCGGATTACGGCGTATTTGTATTTTCGGATCCGTAATTGAATGCCCGCATGCGGGAAAAGTGTATAAACACGTATAGTATGTAGTATAGTTACAGTCTGGGAATCGTTGGTTACGCCCGACTGCCGGCGATTGTAAATTGTAACGCTTCACTAGCAAAAGGCGCAAAGAGTTTTAAGTGCGGCCGTAAAAGTTGCAGGAATTTTCCATTCCCCCCGTTCCAATTTGGTTAACCCTTTTCCCCCTTTTATTTTTGCCCACGCACTGTCTGAGTGTGTTTTGGGCCAAAAGTCAAATAGAATTGAATGCCGAACATAAATTACGTATTATTAATTGCCGCCGCCGCTGTCGCCAGTGTCACCAATGTCACCACCACCAAAAAAAAAAAAACCGTCGACCCAACCAAATGTTCGACAGCAAAAGGGGTTATATCGATGTTGACAACAATAACTTCTCCGCCTCTGCATATCCCCATCCCCATCCACATCTATATCCATATCCAACCCCCCACCTCATCCCACGCACTTGAGTAATTTCCCTTACAAGTTACAGATCCGACTTGTGAAAGTAAACACAA
This sequence comes from Drosophila gunungcola, assembly GCF_025200985.1. NCBI lineage: Eukaryota > Metazoa > Arthropoda > Insecta > Diptera > Drosophilidae > Drosophila > Drosophila gunungcola. The sequence continues at coordinate 740,352 of NW_026453187.1, read as the reverse complement.
AGTTGGAAATAAATAGTCTTTCGCTAAAGGATTTATTACTACAAAGTATCTTTACAAAACAATTAACGTCTTCAAAGTTCGATTTTCAATAAATGCGATATATTAATAATAATTAAAATCATTCATTGCTAATTCTTAAACATCATAACTCGACTAAGCTATGGCTTTCAATTTTATATCGATGAAGTACACATATTTAAAAAATAATTGTATTACAAACCCAATTACCAATTAATGTGCTCTATAGGTGTAAATTTGTGCCGAAACTTTAGAAACTTTAACATTAAAATAAATTAGACATTTGTAGAGGTATCCCACAATTAAGATTTAAGTGTAGGTAAATGGAAAATGTAAGCATTGTGGCTCGAAGATATATTCCATTTAAGATCTGATATCGTGTGCCACCTGCTGATCGCCGATGACAGCCGTCCATCACCCGAAACTTTCTGCACGTCATTGGGTCGAACATGCAAACACTCCGCCGGTATAAATATTTAGATATCTCCGCCACTAAACATGAATTGGCATTATCATAACTTGCGTTTTATTGCCAAAACATTTATGAGCGACAGACAACAGCGAGGAGTTTTGTAAAGGAATGAGGAATGCGGAGTGTGGAGTGTGGAAAGTCAAAGTGTGGAGTGTAGAGTGTGGAGGGGTCGTAAGGTGGGCTCGAAATGCGTCAAAGTGCGTGACGAAGTTACTGGGTATTCGAATACCCTTCGCTTGGCTTTTAAAGGGGCGGCCCCCTGCCATAATGATCATAATAATAGTTTTACGGGTTAGAGAAGTCACAGTCGCAGCGACGGCGACAACGAGCGGCCATAATTTAGCAGCAAATCGACATTGGGTTAAATCGACGAAATGCCTTTTGTCCTTTCTTGTCGAGCAGTGATGGTTGTTTCCATTCTCAGTACCTATTCAATATATAAGGTCATATTGCAAGACCAACTTGACTATAAATAGTAAGATCATAATATGTTATACCTTTCTCATTTCATTAGGTACGATCTACAGTATCTAAAGCTTGTGTATATAACATTAAATTGCTTGACTACTGCAGCCATACGGCTTAAAATAAATACCAACGTCTTTCTATCGTTTACTTAATACATATATTTGTATTAGTTACTATTTTATTTCTTGATCAGAAAATTTTAATTTAATATAAAAAACATATAAGTAAAAAGAGCAACGTTTTTATTCAACTTGTTGTTATAATTTTATAATGTCAAAGAAGAGAAGGTGCTAAAGTTTATAAAATTTGGTTTTAATTGCCTTCAAATTAACAATGTTTTTCCCAACTTTTGGTACTGTTTGGAAACGTAAAAGAAAGGGTTAAAATGACCTGCAGTACCTTTGTCATCACTGATTTTAACCCCTTGACGGTGCGTAGATGTTGCGTGAGTTGGCTTAAAAAGGGGTGGCCTTCGGCGGGTTGGTGGGTGGGTGGCCCAAGTTTGTTATGCATATTTGATTAGTTAGCGCATTTTGTGGATACGCACAGGAAGTTGACTCTTTGCGTGCAGCACGGCGAAGGGGTTGAGAGCACCCCCGACCCCCTTCCCCTGAAACCCCCTTTTTTCTGGCGGTCGATGGGCGGAGCTGTTGTTGTACGTAAGCGGCCGCACGGCAGCAATTAAAATGCTCAACTTGTCAACAACGCATTCCAATTCCATCCCCCAATCTCCATCTCAGTCCCCTTTTTTCGCAAAACGGCTTTGATTTGTGGACAACAAGAGTCGAAGGACTGTTGACAACATGACGATGGTGATGATGATTCAGTTGGCTGTTTGGTGGCGATGATTCAGCCAAATGGGATGTTCCCAACAGCGGGGACATGACTTGGGAAGCTGTGGACACTTTTTACTGACTCTCCATCGATTCATTAGCAATCAAAGAATTTCTATGCTTTGTCGGTAAAAACCTCATTTTTTAAGTTTAAAAAAATCTTTTCACTTGAGAATGCATGTTCTTGTTTAATTTAATGTATATAAAGAAGTATATATAATATAAAATACAATAAGCATAAAATTATATACTTTCTGCGTTTAGTGTGGTTAAGTATGATAAACTGTGTATACAAATTTGTTATAACATGGGAATAGCGAACATTTTATAAACAGACCTTACAATCCGTTTGCATTGCAAATCAATCTATGCTCTTAACAACTTATTGACAAAAGATCACAAATAAGTATATATTTTTTTAATATTTTGCAACACTGTAAGGGAAAATTACACATGTATAATTATTAAGCCCGTGGCGATTTTGGCTGTTCATATTAATATTTCTTAAGCTATAAGTTTAATATGCAACGTGTAGTTTAAACAAGGACCAGCCAACATTTATCATCAATGATGGCTATTGCAACCGATAAAGAGTAATTTATCACCCATTCAGGAGAAGGGTTTTTAAGTAACTTGCAACATTGTAAGGGAAATTTGCATATGCCTCGTATGGGGTGCTTAAATATGGAATGGCAACTCTAACGTGGAGCAGCATCATTACCCACTGCATCCATTATCCCCGTGGGCGGTGCTTCAAGGCCACAAAAAGCTGCCACAGTCAGCACCTCGATTAATGGACACGGACTAATCAGGAAAGCGGGGGGGGGCATCCAATATCCAAACACACACACATCACATATTGGCGTATCCTCTGATCATATTATAAGCACAATTTCCCCCTTTTACGATTATCCTCTCATGCGAAACAGGCTTTTTTTGCGAAAAAAAAACAAATAGGGGGGCAACTCTGCCTATCAATACGTGGAAATTTGTTTTCAATTTTTTCGGTTGCAGCGGTCATAAAAAGAGCTCACGCACACACACACACACACAAACACACACATACACCTGTGCTCGAAAAAGGGTTGACAGGGAAGTCGAAAAAGGGTTAAGGGGGATCGGCTGGCTATATCCCAATACTATATACCTTTATATGTTTATGTATTTGTGCAACCATCAAAATGCAAATGCGCGACCATAAATAATGTGCACAGACGGAGACAAGCGGCCTAATAAAAACCACCCAAACGATTTAAAAAAAAAAAAAAAAAAAAATACCTATAAAACCGAGACAAAACCCAAAATCGAAGTGGGCGTGGCAGAGGGGGAAGGTGGTTGGGAATGGGGCATTTTTGGGTGACGCTTCAATGGCTGCGGCGTTAAAGGGTTGCCATCGATTTGGTCGCTCTGCTCGCGTTTAAACGACGCGACAAATTAAAATTCCCTACATCCGGGAAAGGTGCCCCCCATCAAAAATACAAATAAAAAAAATAAAAAACCCCCTTCCAATGCCCCTGCAACTGCTGCGTAGGCGTTGCTCTACAAGTTTAACCAAAAGTCATGCTCGATTAAATTGCTTTTGTTTGGCAGCCAAACGGAAGTTAAGTTACCGAAAAACTCAGAAAGCCCATGGAGCACCAGAGTGAGAGATATATCAGATACCATATATACCATATAGTCGATACCCGATAGAGGTATATCCCTCTCCACTGATCTGTGACGTAGGTGCGGCCCTCGCAGCATAATGTGAGGGAGTTGTCTTTTGTGTGTGTGTTTTTTTTTTTCGCGGCTGGGTCGCAAATTTGAAAATCAGTTAACGGCCAATTTGTTGGCCAGCCGCAAAAGAGCCGAAAATAATGCGGTGCCGCTTGGTGTGGCATTGTGGCACCCTCATCTACACAAAGCAATCCAAAAAATCACTCATTCCAACGCACACACCACACCCCACACTGGTAGCCATCGATCCATTTACTTATTAACGAAAAACATTTTCCACATTCGGTCAGTGGCTGCTGCCAAAAGATGACAAGATGATGGGATTTGCCCGATATCTGAGCCTGCAGTCCGGCGGAACTCTATTTGCGGTAGATTGTCGACCCCTCCATTGACATCTCCCCTAAATCACACAGAAAATAAATATTATATATATATATGTAAAATTCACCTAAAACAGGGAAGGAAAACCATCTATATAGGACAACCGGCCAAAGAAATTGACTTTACAATTTTAACAACACCTTCATTTAAAGATCAGTGATATAACACTCGTTAAAAAATTAATTTAAGCATTAATTTTTAAATAATTTTAAATCTATTATTATCATTTTTTATATTATAGCAATGTATAATGATATCAACTTAGATATATAAACAGTTTAATTTGTTTTGCCTGTTTTAATTTTGTTTTGCTTAGCTCTTAGCATTTTGGAGGGGATATAGGAAAAAAAAGTGTTAGAAAACAAACTTGGTGATCTTACACTTTGTGTTTTTAATGTAATTTTTGATTGATATTAAAAAGATCTTAGTCTTTTTTGTTTATTTCTTTGATGTATACAGTTTCAGTTATTTTTTACTGTGCATCTTTCAGAACGAGCCATCGAAATGAGTGAACGGTGGACATTCCCGTGGACTGGCTGACCAAACTGGCTGACTGACGCTGCCATTATCCAATTTCCATATGCAAAGCCAGTTGACATTTTGCGGCAGCTACAATAGCCACCCCCCGCCGCCGCCGCCCATGGCCCCTCCCCTCCCCTCCCCGCTCCTCCCCTTAATATGGGATATATAACCCAAAACCCCCTACCCCCCTACCCTATCTCAACTGAGCCAGTGTTCCACTTGCATAGCAATTTCGTCTGCGCCGTTGTCGTCACTTTGATTGATTTGACTTTTTGTGCTGCGATTTTCGTGTCGATTGCGAATGTTTTTGCGGGGTTGGGGCATTGGATGATGGCCATGGGAAGGGGGTTCCATCGATCGTTGGGTGTTTTTGCTGGATTAAGTCTTGTGGCACACTTGCTATAGTTTAACAAGAAATGCGACATCTTCTTAAAGTCAAGACTGTTTTTTGTATTTATGTATTGTCAAAAAATTTGGTTTTTCTGGCAAAACAAAAATCACAAACTTAAATCTTGATTTACAAATTTTTAATATATAACGAAATTGGTTACGGATAAAAAAAGTGGACCTTCTTAAAAAACAGCTCTAGAAGCCTATAAATTTAATTTATACCTTAATTTGTTTTGGTATCTCAAATAATTAACTCCAAATAATTAACTCCATACGGATTTGAATACTTGCATCGCTTTCTATACACCAGATAAATGCTTAATTGATTGTTTTAAGACATCAATGCCCATAACATAAATTTATTTATAAAAAAAATATATATTTTGTTTATATTTCTTGAATAGTTTTTAAAAAGTTTTTAAAAATTTTATTGGAAGACAAATCCCAAGTTGATCAGTATAAAATATAAAAAGATGTAATACAAAGTTGTGGTGCGAGATATAGTAAATCATGACAAAGTCACAAAGCAGCACCAAAAAAAAAGAAAACGCAATAAATGATTGTCAGCCTTTAGTAGCTGCACTCGGGAAGTCTTTGAATCTTAATCAAGTAATCGATTATACTCGATTGCGAGACCAAAAACTTTGTCACTGACCGAAAAACTGCTGAAATCCAGTCAAAATGCCAGACAAAGACCGATCCGAATCGGAACAATAGGAAAGAGTGCAGACGAGGGGAAAAGGGCTAACTGCCGGCAGAGATTGTCAATAAAGTGGATGAGGAGGGAGATGATGGGCTCCCCGAAATAGAGGGGCGAAATCCTGCCGAGAACTTTATTGTCAATGCTCCGTTTAAAATTCCAATCGACACCCGTATGCGGCAAAGTTCAAGCGACTGCAGATCCGCGGATCTGCGATTCTATATGGCCAGAACCCAGAGCCCAGAACCCTCGAGTCGAGTGTGTTTGTGCATATTTTATGCAAATTATCGCATCGCCGCAGCGATTTATGTGGACTCTCGCAACTCCAGCGACGAAAAAATGTAAAACAATTTAACACTTTACACGACATTCAAATACTTTTGTGGGAAATTACGTGCAGACTTCGCATCCGTCGCCGATTGTTCCTATATAACTACGTAGGTATAGTATAACTGCCCCCGAGTAATTGGCCGCCTGTTTATTGGGTGTCGTCAGCAATCGGCGATGGCAATTGGCAATTGGCGCTGCCAACTCCGCAGCTCAATTTCATTTCATCCTCCATAAAATCCAATCCCCGGCTGCATCTGCATTTGGCGGCTTCGAATTGAGATTGCAGGGACTGGGACATCCAGACATCTACATCTCCGTCTAGGAAAATCCTCTTCCCCAGCTGCAAACTGCATTCACACATTCCTTCTGCTTGATGGCTAAATTCTACGAAAATTCGCACTAAAATTGGTGCTAGTATTTTTACTTCGCTTTAAGTGATCAATGCGAAATTGACTAATTTATTGTTCACTAAACAATTCACCTAGATAATCATACGTACAATACATAAATAAAGAATAAAAGCCAATGGCAATTACAATTGCAGTCAGGCCATAAATATTAACAGGTGGTCACTTATTGTTTCATAATAAATATATACAAAAATTAATACATTTAAGCCATCTTCATTGCTTTGCTATACCAAACAAATTATTTAGGACTTAGTTTTACAACGCATTCTATTCTACTGTAATCGCACACGGTTATTGTCTAATTGATTGGTTTAAGCCAACAATCAGAATGAGCCATTGTTCGGTCTCTTATTGTGCTTGAAATTAAGTCCCCTTGCTATTATTACGGTCAAAATGAAATGGCCACATATTGAAGATGTGCACAGGCAAGAAAACAGCTGTATGTTTATTAAATATTTTCATTTCAGCTTGTAAAAAGTTATGGATTTTTAATTAGGAAGACTTTGAAAATATCTCAAGGGCATTCATTGGGTTAAAAAAAAGTACTTATTTGTTACAGTTACAGTTTGTAAAAACAAAAAAGTGTATTTCTGTTATATTTATCAGCTGCATTGTTTATGTGGACATTGAGATTGCAATGTTTCTGAAAATGTGGAACGCCTATAGAGAATGCTTAAAACTCCTTTTGTTGTTCATATTTTTTCACTGTATTTTTTTGAAATGTGCATATATTTATGGATAACAAAGGTATTGATATTGCTAGCCACTCGCAAATTCTTGAAAAAATCGCAGGACAATAAGGGCATTGCAACGACAACATTAAGAACAACCACAAACAGTGTTTCGGCAATAAAGAAATCGACGACGGAGGCAACAAAAATTGGTCCAAAGAATCGGGCATAATAAATTGGCTACAACTGACGGATTGTGGGCAGACAGAGGCCCAAAAAAAAAAGGAGAGAAAAAAAGCACCAAAGGGGGCAAAGGGGGGTTAAAAGCAGACGAAGAAGAAGAAGCAGAGGAAAATACGCGCACGGTTGCACAGGGGGTGGAAATGAGGGGTGCGGAGGGGGCTTAACGGCTGCTGCTGCTGCGTCCAGCATTTAACACTCAATTTAATACGAAATTTATGGCCAAGCGTCAGCGACGACATGCGAGTTCGATTGGGAGATTGCGAGTTGCACTTAGCAAAAAAAATCAGAAAAAAATGAAGAAAATAACATATGAATTGGATAACTTATACCAACAAATAGGATCATTGTTTTGTTATTAAGTTTCCTTAAGGTTTAGTATTTAAACATCTTAAAATAATAACTTATTTTACAAATATTCGTATAACTTCATTCATTTATAAGCTTTAAAATCAAGATTGAGTACGGTGGTGAAGAGCAAGGTCACACCATGCTTTATGTAGGAAACAGGCCACACTAAACGAGCTTGTTGGATGCTAAGGTGTAGTGTGACCTTAGTTCAAGCGAACATTACACTATTTAAAGCTATCAATATAATAGGTGTTAATGTTGTTTATCAATCAAAATGCTTAAACAGTTTTTCGTGAAACATTTAAAAATGATAAACCTATTTTTTCTCCGTGTGAAGAATTCAGTATTTGAGAAGTTTTGGAACCGACTGACTAACTGACTGACTTGGCGGACGCATCGCTGCACACTTGACTGCCCGAAAAGCGGGGGGAGATCGGAATGGGAGGTGGGTTATACACATATATATATAAATATATATAAACAGTGGGCTGGGGTGGGACAACTCAAACAAATTAAAGACATTAGAGTTGATTTAATTTACGCCTGGCCATCTGACCCCGCAGCAAAACGGACCTGCAATTGGCACTTTTTACGCTGCCCTGTGACAAATTGTCGTCCGGCCACCAAAAGTGACCCCGTCGATAAGAGTGGGATTGCGATTGCGATTGCCCTTCTCTTCCTGAACCGTTCCATATGGGCCCGCACAACTTAATTGCTGGGGTTGACTCGAGACCTGCCCCCGGAATTTGGGAATCTTTCGAGTGTCAATTTCGTGAATTACAACGATTTGCCAAAAGGCGAAAGCCAGATGGGCAGCGTCATAAGAGGGTTGAACGCATCGTGGGTATTAAGCCATCAGGATAATGCGTTTTCAATACTAGCCGAGCAATTTTCTAATGAACCTTGGCTTGGACAAAGGAGAAGGGACTGAGTTGGCTGCCATTGGGTTGAATATGCCTGAAATTGACAGAAGATCAAATGGAAAACTTTGTTTATAGAGTTACATGCTTAAATTACTCAACCCTTTGACAAATAAAGTAATTTTGCTGCAGATTTAAGAAAATGTTTTTCTTTTTAATTTGACACGACATTTCAAAGCCTATTTCAACTTGTGCCATTACTTTTGAGTAAAACCATATTTTCCTTTTATAGCATTTTATAACTAATTAAAAATTATAAATGTTTCCCGTTCACCTTTTTTATATAGTGTGGATCTTAAATCAATACAAAACTGAACTTACTAGTATAATTTGGTAGTCAAGAAACTAAGCCACTTAAATCCATAGCTCTTAAGTTTCTTAACTGTCAACCAGATTAAAGTAAATTGATCAAAAATAAGTCAAAGGCAACCCATTCGTCCCAACCAATTAATATCATTTAATTGCTCATCTATTTGATGCCTATTTCCAAGATCTCATCGCTTTGCCCGCCAAATGTTCACTCGATCGCAAGGGATCGCAAATTGATCAAAGCTAATCTAGGGAAAAGGTCCATCCGATGCGATGGCTACCTAAAACTAAAAACCCATCAAAACCAAGTCAGCAGCAACAAAGTAGATCAAAAAGCGAAGGCGAAGATCAACTCGGCACAAGCTCGCACTCGGAAATTTAGGCTCAGGTCCGCATGTGCCGCCTCAATGAGTTCGACGAGGGGTCTTTGGCAAGGGATCTCATAAAAAAGATCCAAGGGAGGGGGTATCTGGCCGGGAACTGCCTTTTGGTGCCCTTTAAGGCCTATCGCGTGATACGATCGCATAGCCGAATGTCGTCTTCGTCTATACTTTTCGCGCCAGGAAGAAGTCAGTGCTGTTTAAATGGCTATTTTGTGGCCATTATAACATTGTTACAAAATTATGAATAAAACAAAATATTATAAGCTGTATTAAATAAAGATTCATTAGATTAACTAAAACCTAAACATTAAATATTGTCTTGCAAATGTTTTAAGAGGTAACCAGTTGCAATTTCAGTTTAAAGACCGATAAATAAATATTGTCTTTTTAATAACATGCTTAATGAATTATTTATTTACTTGTTGGATATTATATACTCTATATAAGAACATAATAGTTTTTTTATTAAACGCAGAACTCAAACTAGTAAAACAAAAGCATTCAAAATTACAACAAATATTTTAGATGTAGTTTTCGTAGTGTTTAGAAATAAAAATGTTGAAAATTTATCTATAATATTTGCAAAGAAAACTGTTAAATTCTCTCTAAAAAATTATAATTATATAAAACATTCAAGTGCTATTAAAGTGAATTTGCTTCTTAAAAAATAAAAATAATTTTAAGGATTCTGATAAGCCAAATTAAAAAGAAAGATAAATATTGAAATATCATATAAGCTGCTGCAGTTAAAAAAATATTTTTGCCATGCAAATTCTAGCTTTTTTTTCAGCCTATCCGATCTGATCCGATCCTAACCAAACCATATGTACATATGTGGCTGCCGTTACGTGCGATCGGCCACTTGGAACCGATCAATTAGGCGCAAACACAACAGACAACCGCAGGAGAGGAATAGGCATAGGTATTCCGATTCCGGATCGGTGGAGACGATCGATCGGTGGATGGATGGTTGCCGTTGCCGGTGGCAGTGGCAGTGGAAGTGGCAGTGGAAGTGGCAGTGGCAAAGTGTTGGCCCTAATGGGAAAAGTGGTTTGGTTAAATGCATCGCTGGGCTGTCTTTTATTCGTATTTTCTTAGTTTGTGCCCAGTGTCAGAGGTCAAAGTCTGTATGAAAGTCGAGGTCATTCTATTGTGAGCAATCCTGACCACCGCACCTGACGCTCTGCCTTGGATCTTTCACACGATAGTGCGGCATTATTATATCGAATATCGCATTTATATCGCTTGGTGGTGCTCCTTCTTTGCGGTTTCATGCCAGTTGGCATGGCTGTAATTTTTAGCACGAAAGGTTTTTGTGCCACAATGCGAATGCGTGCGTATTCAACTGTCAAAGTCTTTGAGTTTTGGGCGTTTTAATCAGCAAATAACAAGGCCATGTCGGCGGTACCCTTACCCCTTCAATATGTAGTATGCCATTGAAATTGAATCGATTCGATCGGAATTGGAATTTCTTGCAGTTGTTGGGTGTCAGTTTGATAAGTTGGTTGGGTCGCCAAAACAATGCCCGCTGTTAGCGATTCTGCCCGATCCCGTCTGGCGTTAGCACCTATATAAATATATATATAGAGGTGTATTTATTCGTATATATATATATTTTATTCAGTCGCATGGAAGTGCACCCAACGCAGCAGCTGACATTCCGGAACCCAACCAGAAGATTGGGAGAGGTACTTTCTTTAGATCGATGAAGTGGCCACTGGGCAGCAGACAAATCAGCAGTTGATAAATCAATCAGGTGACAAGTAAGGCCCTATGAAAGCAGCACCCACTCCAAAATGTTCTCAATTTTTACATATTTATTTAAATATTTCTCTCGCTTTCCTCAAATTTGTGTATAGAATATCTTACCCTAATTATTTCAAAATTGTAAAATAAATATGTTATAATTTAGCACAAAGCTAATCGTTTTGTAGCCTAGATAAAGGTACAAATTGGTTTATTCGGCGATAAATTCAAAGTGCTTTTATATTTCATTAAATCTTGATTGGTTCAAACTTTTAAAAAATATAAATGCTTTTGCTTATAGTACTATCTAGTATCTATTAAGAGTTTTGGACTTTCTATGGACGTGGATTTGAAGCACCTGATCCCCCAGAAAGTTTGTCCATTGGAGCCTTGTGGCCTCTTTGTCGCTGGTTAAAGATTAATCCGCTTCCATGGATCCATGTCTGGCTTGAAGTGCCACCGCCAATATAGTACTATAGTATGTATGGTAGTGCCCCATCTCTTGGGGCAATTAGAATGTGCCGTGGCTGTTTGGGTTTGCATGACTTGGGAGCATATGATATATGCCCCCCTGAAAGCGATGCACACACGTGGCCAGCTGATTAATCACGTAAATGCGTAGTGGAGCACTCTGCCATATATATATTCTCCTGTATGCCCCTGGATATTTCAACCTCCTGGCCTCCTTTCCCCCTTTTTCCCTTCTTTCAACTACACTGATATAATAATCCAAGAACTATATAATTTACAAATTTCGCTTCATTATTTAATATAATAAATTTTTTTTAATTTTGAATTTATTTGGTTTCGGAATTGATTTTATTATTTAAAATATATAATTTAAATTTAAAACATAATAAACTGAAATATATTGCATAAAAACAATTAACACCATTTTAACTAATATTAAATCATGTAACTTAAAATGGATTGCTTTGAATGCTATTATATTTAATTTAAATATTCTATACGAAATTTGTATATTTATTTCAATTATTTTATTTTTTTTTTTTGATCAGTGTACTGACAAGTACGTGCAGCCGGAGAACACTCTTGCTCTAATGAACTAAATGGCGGCAAACGGCGACGACGACGACGACAGCGGTCAACTTGAGTTCTTGTAGCTCCGTGATGCGACGGGATGTGATCCGATGTGCTGTGATGTGATGTGCCACACGCATGCGAATGATGCAGCAGCAGCAGCAGCAGCAGTATCCTTTTGCCACCGACACTGCCACGCCCCCTTGGCGACCCCATTAATATGCCATGCGAGCGCTCAAATTGCAGGCCATCCTGCGAATGTCTCATCCGAACTGCAGCGGAAATGTGGCCACTCCTCCAATGGCATACCACACTCACAGTCACAGGCACAGTCACACCCATGCCCATAAGCCCATCGTCCTACAACTGCCTCTGAGTCCTGGAACTGACACTGAAACTGAAACGGAAACGGAACCCAAGCGAACTGAGTTGAACCGACCATAAGTGACCAGGACACAGTGCAATTTGGCAGCATCGAAGTCAACTCTCGCCATGGCGGGTCATCATTAACACACAGCCAAACAAACTGTGGCAGAAGGGGCGCCAAATGAAGAACACACAGAGAAATTATGTGGTGCAGCATAACCAAATTAAGTTTAGGAACTGATAGAATTACACAAAGATAATTTCTTGTTAAACAAATAATATGTTGTTTATGAGAATATTAGTTCAAATCAATTTTAATTTTTTATAAACACAATTTTATTGGAGAAAGAATAAAATTGTAGACTGCAAGAGCTTTACAAGTTAAAATTGTTTAGTAAATATGCAAAGTTAAAGAAATTACAGATTTTAAATATATTTGTATAACAATGGCTTGCACACTTAACTGAAAGGAAATAATTTAACTAGTTTGATAAAGACATGTATGTTCCACTTAGGTTTAATATTTTTAAGTTTGGCTTTACAAACTAAAATAATCCATTATACTTCATGTTGCAAATAAATTAGTTATTTAGAGCCCTTGATAAAATGGAATGCAACTTGTAAAGTAAGTAAATCTAATTAGGTAAATAAACTATGAATTAGATTTAACTTTTTTAAGAGTGTACATATGTCCGCGCAGACTTGCCTACAATTCAACTTTAGCCAATTGAGTTGTGTCCACTGCACACTCAAGGGGCAAGGAGGCTGCGGAGTAGGGATATGATAGAGCGGGATGGAAATGGGCGGGTCGGAGGACAAGGACTCAAAGCTCCTGCAGCCGCATAGAGGGACGGGCAAACAACAAATGGTTTACGTGCCCCTCAACTAACGGACTACCAGAGAGCTCTCTGAATCCCCATGATCCGCCGAAATGAAGTTATATAGTATAGTATGTGCCCCATGCAAATGTGGAGGTTCGGGGCAGAAATGCTGTACAGCGCTTCATCCGCTGTGCATAGCAGTTCTGTATGCATTATTTATAGTTTTGACATCTCCGTTTTAAGCGACATGTTGACCCAACACAATATTGCGACCAAAATAATATTGCTTAGTTATTGACTGATTACAATTAAAGTATTCCATTTGAAAAATATTTCTGATATTTTTTAAAACCCTTTTCTATAACTTTAAGGCCTGGAGCAGGAAGTTCTTACCCACTCAAGATAAGGTTTTGCATTATATTATATGTACAATTATATTAAGTAGCAAGGTCACACTGCGCCAACTGGAAGATAAGTGTGACCTTTTCCATACAACAGTTATGATGTGGCCTTGCTAGCCGCAAATTAAATAATGTAGATTTAATTAATACACTTATTTCAAGCCGGAAATCTCTACCCACTCAACGCACAAGTGTTTCAATTTAAGCATAAAGTGTGCAAAATCACAGTAAATACATGATAACACCCAAAAATTTACTAAAGTGTTGTCTCAACGAGGCACAATAACACAATGCTAGTTGATGATGCCTATGAGGGCACTTTTTCAATGCCACTTTTTGGAAGTCAGACAAAAGCGCAATGTGCCGCCACATTGGGCCCAGCAGGTGATTTCTTGGGGTGACAAAAGACGATGGTAATTGCTGGCATAATCGCTCCACCTCCGCTCCACAATCAATTCGCCTTTGTCCCGTAATTTCGTTAAGTCCAAGTCCAAGTAAAGCCAAGTCCCAAATCCAGGAAGCTGTCCGACCGCACGAAAAAAAAATTATCCCGTGGTTTCTGTTGCGTCTCAACCGCAGAGAAATGCCTTCGATCCACAACCCACAACCCCCTTCTGTTCGCCACCCATGACAGCTCCCGGTTCTTTTTTCGGGGGGTGGCTGTGATAATTTGGGTGCAGCGGCTGTCGCCGCGGGAAATGTAATAATACATCCGAAAATCAGTTGTTATTATTGCTAAGCGTAAGCGATACGGACAGATCCGGTGACCCCTTCCACTGCACTGAGAAAAAATAGCTGATAACTTGCTTACAATATGAATTAGAGAGTTACTTTATATAACATTCAATAAAGCGTGAGCAAACACTTCTTTTTATAAGCAAAAATTAAAAGCTTTTCCAGTCTGAAACTTAAATATTATTTTTGTTCATGACATAAAAAATTTTGTTTTTTAATTTTCTTTTTTGTAGACAGAGCCTGCAGAGCCTTTAAGTTTTAATCATCCATTGGCAAAATCAACTACTATCAGTGATAGTTATACAGCCAGGGGTGTTTAGCTCTTTTTTTTTGTATACCTGAGGCATATGAACTACGTTTCTGCTTTATATTTTTGGGTTATTGAAAAGCAATCAATCTTATTTTTAATTATTAGATATTTGGTGTTAATTTAAGAACATATAACAGAAATTTGTATTTCTGTGTGCATACGTCCGAGTTTCTCAGCGGAATTCATAACGCACTTCGGCGGCGGCATAATCACAGTAATCATAAGCCAGGGGTTGGGTGACAGGGGATGGGGTTGGGTTTTGGCTAGAAGGTGAGGGGTTACTTGGGTAGAGCACCCCACCGACTTGTTGTTGCTGTTTATTTTTTACGCTGACTCAATAGAAATGTTTTGTGCAATTGCGGCTCATAAAATCACAGCGGGTTGGCGTCTGGCGCGATCGGGGAAACCGAAAAAATAAAAAAAAAACCAAAACGGATTCCGGACCTCGAGCTCCAGAGAGTTGTGCAAAACGATGACAACAGCAATAAAAATTGGTGGCTCCTGCCCTTGCACTGCCAGTGCCCAACCTATTTTTCGCCCTTTGTTTCGGTGGTGCAAACTTTCAAATAAAGAGTTCATTTTGTGGCTCTATTAGTTAAGGTTACTAACTAATTGGTTGGGAAAATATGGAACAGTGTAGAGAAAATCCAGTGAATGATGGTTTTCCAATAGATGATCTTACAATCATGAGGAAGCTCACACTTCTTTTTTATTGACTAAGTAAGAGATTAAGGACTATACTTAAATAATCATTTTTACTTTACTCTATCTACTAGTCTGTATAATTATAAGCTGATTAGAAGATCTAGTAGTGTTGGTGTACCTAATAGCCTTTTATATTTCAATGATACAATATTTTGTAAATTAGAAATATAGATTAAAGCTTATAATGTAGTAAGAAATAAATTAAGGGTATTTGTGACTAGAGTACCTAACAAAGGAAATAAGGAGGCAAGTTTTGTTTTAATTGCAAAAACATATCTTTGGTGGGTCAGAAGGGATCTAGATCTATAAATCGTAATTTTCTATCTTTAACCCTAATTTCAAGCCAAGAGCTCTCATCACCCCATCAGTATTAATCAGCTTAAGCTGCGCCCTAATGGTTGCCATAGCCGAGTGTTGACACCACCCAAGGATCGGGGTCACCACCACCAACATCTCCAACCGTGTGCTGCGTGCTTGGTTCCGGTTATACCGTATATACATACATTGCATGAATATATATATATATATATATTTCTGTTTCGAGGGATCCTTTTCGGCGATGTCACCGCCGCTTTGCATGTCGCAAGTCCACAAAAGGTGAGTTCGCCCCAAGGAGACAGCACCACCAAAGCGAAAGAGTTGGTGGTTGGTGGTTGGGTGCTGGGTTATTTGAGCGGTGGCTCAGTGGCTTTGAGTGTGGGTGAGCTGAAAAAATTAACGGAATAATAAACAGGCGCTGCTAACGACACGCGGACAGAGCGGAAAGGCAGCCAAAGCCAGCGGCACGAATCCTTGCGAATTAATTGTAATTCATGCGCCGCAATTATCACAAAAAAGAGTCCTGAAATTTCAGGCAGTTTCAAGTTGGTTTCCCCGCAGCTATATGCCACCACAATATTTTGTACACAAACAGAAATTATAATATCCTAAGGTAGCTTGGTAACTTAGAGAGGAGCTTTACGAGATAACTTTACCTAATACTAACTTTGATTTCAAATATTATAAATAAAGAAACTTTTTATTTAACTTCTTTGTATATATTCCAATAATCAGACAATTAAAAAAATAAAATATCGAT
Organism: Drosophila gunungcola; assembly: GCF_025200985.1. Taxonomy (NCBI): domain Eukaryota; kingdom Metazoa; phylum Arthropoda; class Insecta; order Diptera; family Drosophilidae; genus Drosophila; species Drosophila gunungcola. The sequence goes on along the minus strand of NW_026453187.1, from coordinate 724,035 downwards.
TGTTATATTCTGAATATATTTTGTGTTATTAAAAATCTTAGATCAATGTGAGTAAAAGTAAAAATGTTATAAAGAATGTCTGTACCACGGGAATTGAAATGGTAGCATGAAAATTTAGTTTAGGTCTTCAAAATATATTCAACCTGTAGGATAAACGAATGTTTTTTCTTTAATTGGGTAATCTATTTTCTTCTTAATTTCAACTGATCTTGTTAATTAATGTTCAAAAATGTCATTATAACTGTTTAAGATTTCCTATCTCTGTCATAGATCAATGTATTATTTACAATTTTTTTCTTGTGTAAATTTTCAAAACCATCGGATCTCCTACCGCCACGTCTCGTTTCGAAAACAACTCAAACTGTCAACTGTTTTCGAGGTCATAGCCTAACAACGACAACCACAACAACAACAAGAACAACAACAACAACGTGGATTTGGGGTGGTCGTTGGGTGATTTTCGATGGTTTTGTGGATGGGGTGGCTTTACCAGGGAAGACGTTCGGTGACGGAGGCTCTCGCGCTTATTTAGTGACACTGATGAGTGGGCGTGGCAATAGCAATGAGCGTTAAAGTGAGCAGCGCCATCGAGGCATAACGTTTTTGGGGAAAGCCCCCCTGCCATCGCAACTATATCTATATCTGGCTATATCCCCACCGCACACCCCCTTTTAATCAGAGGGGCTGTGGCAAAACTTTTCGCTCTTTTCCACTTTTCTTTTAGGAGGGTGTGGGGTAATAGGGGGCCTGGCCGCAGAATTATGTTGATTGGCAGCAATTTGTCATAACGTGAAATGAGTTTGTTGTCGTAACAAGCTTAAAAAACCACCAACCAACAATCCCAACCAACTCCCTCACAATCCCCACAAAAAAAAAAAACAAAAAAAAAACAGAAAGTTGGGCAAAAATATGTCGATAAAAACAAACAAATTAACATTAAATGAAAAGATTAAGTGTTTAAGTTTTGCCCTTTTGCCAGGCACGAAAGACGGCACCAGATTTCTGGGGGATTTGTCGAGTTATGTCAGCCACAAAATGGCTGCGATTTAAGAGGTATGCAAATTAGGGTATCTATATAATTTTAATTGCACCTATAACTTGGTTTAACTCATCGTAAATTAATTGTTTTTCCCTTGGAAATTGCACATTTAACAATATTTAACTCAAGTGGCTTATAACCTAACCAGAGAACATATTCCATAGATTAAAATAATACAAAAAATTAGAGATCCATGAAAGTTGCTGTCAAAACTTGGGTGCTTCGTTTACTCAAACATAGTTTTTCAACACTACTAGGACCAACACTTTGAGGTTAAGTTTTCAGCACTCAGAGTTTATGGTGAGTGTGAGGCAACTGTACCGCTCATAAAGTTTATGGTTAATTCTTCAGCTTCCCATTCGTTTCCTTTTCTCTCGCCCACTTGCAGATGAGGACAAGCTGCTACGGGTCCAATTTATATGTCTCTCTCTCACACACTTTTTAGTACAGTACAGCTCCTTCCGCTTGAAGTTAGAGGCTAAATGCAGAAAAAGCGCCGCTGACAAACGACCCGAGGCGGATCCGCAGAACCGGCCACAGCCACCGCCGGAAGTCGAACAATTTCAGGCTATTTAACTTGGCCAGCCGAGCTCCGGTTTTCAGTTACCAGTTTCCCAGTATGCAGCTTTCAGTTTTCAGCTCCGGGCCGTTTTGGTGCACGCTTTGCCACGCTTTGTTGACAATAGTTTCACAGCAAATTAAGAAAAGGTTGGACACAGCACAGCAGCCTCCGGCCGAAATTTGTGGTGACACTTTCTATGCAAATTGCAGGGCGCATACAAAATCACACTTACACACATCCCACATTCCACCTCCCCCTCCACATGGCGCAAAAGTACAGTCACCGTACCGGAAGTACAGTCACGAAAAGCGGACGCAGTGTTGCATTTGCCTGCCCGTTTTATGTATGTTTGTGTGTGTGTGTGTGTGTGTGTGTATCAGTGAGTATGTGGCAAGTTTTTGGGCAAACTCTCATAAATCTTCGCTTACACAATGTTGGCGGGTCAGTTGTTGTAGCCGCCCCGCCCCCACGCCTTCTTCCCAGTTACCCTGTTTCGCCTTCAGCTTCCCGGCAGCCGACAGAGTTGCCATCCCTATGTGACAAGCATTTAAAAGCTACATTTAAATAGCTAGATGCAAATCCTTTTAAGTAAAAATAAGAGAGCTAAACAATTCGAATTCATATTAAGGATAATAACAGCACAAACTAGTAGAGCTTTAAAATCGATTTTTAAAAACTCGACTTATGGCTTCTGGAAAATTAAGTTTTGGGTCATTTTTTGTAAGTTTTTCGAAACTGAGAAATACCATAAGAAATGTGTCAAAAATGTGTCACCTTTCTGGAAGCTTTCAAAAGAAGTAAATACCATACCAAAAATTCACCATCATTAATATTAAATCTTTTCAGGGGCAGGCTTCTTTAAAAAAATTTTGTAATAGTTCAAGTTATACGCCAAGATGTCTAGATAAGGTAAGTTGGTGACTACAAAGCATTTATTTTGGCAACACTGACAGCCATGGCAGAGCCGTAAACTTTTGACCAGCTTTGCATATTCGGGGGCATCTGTTGGCGGGGTTTTCAATTTGGCGGTGGTGTTTCAAGGCAGGCAGGAAAGTTTTATTGAACATATTGTCTAAACAACATTATCCAAACCAAAACCAAACCAAACCGAGCCGAAGTTTCGGAACCCAAACCCCTTTTTGCAGTTTGCTGTTAGTTTCGGAGTCAATTGAAATTAATTATGTTGTTGGTCGACAATTTATGCGCCATAAGTTGGCCCACAAGTGTGCGGCGGCATAAATTGCCAAGAGAGCAATACCACACGGGACGAAAAATGGGTATATAATTAAAATGCGGCAGTAAGTTGAAGTATTTTTTATATTAATTTGGCCAGGCCAATGGAAATTGTTTGAAAGATAGTTTGAAACTTTAAAAATTGTGTATTATCGGGTTTTTTGACCAATATTTTGCTTATATATATACATTTATTTGTTGATTGAACTTGAGGTCGATTAGCCTATCTTTCATTATTATCATAAAGTTATTAAAATTGTAATTGCAAATTTAACATGCTTCTTTTACCTCAAAATTGAAAGCCATCTTTGAAGTGTTATGCTATTTTTCTCCTGTGCACTGGGTCAAAATGGGGAAAGGGAATGGGTTTTTTGGCCAGCATTACATTCTGGCAATTCTGGCAATTTCCATAATGGCCAAAATTACACTGACCGCGAACAGTCGGCTGCCAAACCCTGACAAATTTCCCATCGAGTGTCGCCTGACACTTTAAACGCCCGTCTACCTGGCTTTATTCCACCTGTGATGGATAAGAAAATTACAAAATTTCATGTGACACTTCATAAAAGGAAAAGCAATTGGCCAGTCAAAGAAAATTACAGCAGAAATCACCCATCGGCTGAAGAGGTTGAAAAACGCAGACGAAGCTTGCATATTAAGCAGCTGAAATTTTTATGAATGGATTCGGGATTGGGTTAAGGGTTTAGGGCTGTGGATTGTGTGTCTTGGATTTTGGACTGTGGTCTTTTGGTTTTTTGGGATTCCGAATTGGATTGGAAGCGATCTTATCTCGGTTCGGTGACGCCGCTTTCGACACTCGGCACACACCTAGAAACCAGAAAATAAAACATTTTCAGTAGTTGGGGGGAGATCGTGACAAGTGCACTTGATTGCCCGAGAACAATGAGGCAAGATTTAACCGAAGACTGAGCTTCCCAGAATTAATAGCCCAACTGGGTTTGAAATGGGTTTGGCCACCATTCAATGTTTCATCTGGTTTCTGGGTTACTATTTAATAAATCTTATGGTTTTCTTGCTCATAATAAACACAAAAGAATTAGTAAAACCAAATAAATATACAATATTAGTCGATTGATTATAACAAGTTATCAGAAAATTCCATAAAAAAAAAACCACATATGATACGTATTATATGAAACCCTTCGCATAAGTTTAAAATATTTTAATATATGTTACTGTTTATAAAACATTTACAAATTAAAGTTTTTTTTAGAAATCAATATTGATAAAATTGAAGTCAGAAAAATACTACAATTTGGTCGAAATATAAAATGATTTATTGTTTATGCACGATAATAAAATTATTTGGTTTATATTTTAGTAAAGTTTTGTCTTATTAATAATAAGACAATACCAAAAGACTCTTCAAATTCTGTTAATATTGTCATATTTTTAATTTAGGTTTCTTCTCAAGGCTAAGGATATTTCCTCAAATGACGTCAGACGCCACTTAATTGAGAACCCTTCTCTCTCAAAAGCAAAACAAGACAAAAAGAAAAAGGACGCGGAAGAGCTGGAAGCAGCGTGGAACTTGAGGACATCCTGAATAGCTTTCTTTGGCATTCAAAGACCAAAGTACGGCACTCCAGCTCTCCAGTTCTTAACTCTCATGTGTTTATATGTGCGATTCACACCTGCGGACCCCGGCAGTTGAATATATATGTACTATATACAAGTAAACCCAGCTCAATCCAATTGCCAGCCACATCCTCAACGGAATCCACGGGAAGAACTAACTGGAGCGGAGGCACCAGGAGTGCCACTCGTCAGATAATCGCAAAACGGCCCAAGAAGAGCATCCTCAAGAAAATGATATATAAAATGCCAGTCCCCATTTTCAAGGGGGCCACAAGTCCAAGTCGGTGAGTGAGTCGACACATCAAAGCAAGTGCACAAATTAAGCTAAACAAAACCAAACAACGGGCAGAATGACAGGGGTTCTGTGAAGGGGGGCTTGGTAAAAAGATCAATCATAGGGTTAAATTAATGGGGGATACAATATCTAGTTGAGTTTGATACAAGTTATAATTACGTATGCGTTCCCAGAAAAAAATAAATTAATAAGTTTGCAATTTTTGTAAAAAAAAAACCCGTACTTATAGTACCTATAATTTCATTATTTACCTATATCATTGATTTATGATCTAAAGAGCTCTGTATGTATTTCTTCACAATAAATTGATTGTTCTTAAAAATGTATTTATTTATTTGTGTCACTAGAAAATTTAGTATTTTGCTGATACCTCTTGATGTGAAATTTTAGCGTCAAAATTTTCATTATGGGTTTTTAATTTCAAGCATTCAAAGTAAATACACTTATATATTTATCTTTTGGGCTGACATAAAATTGTGAAAAAATTATAACTATCACTAGTTGATTTAAAATATTATTGGGAATTTGGGTTTACCTAAATTATTGTATTTTGTTCCAAGCTCTTTCAATTTTGTAAGTTAGATAGGCAAAAGCTTCTGAAAATGGTTTATAAAACCCTTTGATAAGTTTACAAAAATTCCCCTTTTGAGCTACGCCACTGGTGGGGACAGTCTTGTCGGCATTCTTTCAAAGCGTATCCTCCCTGATATCCCTGAAAAGTTAGCCCCAAGTTGCAGGAGCGTCAGATGAAGTTGCTCCACTTCAACTCATACACTTAAGACTCGCTTGGTTAAACATGTGTGCGTGTGTGTATGGATGCGCGTGTGTTTATGTATGTGTGTGGGTGAAAGTTCAACTTGAAAGTAGCTGTACTTGGTTGCCTTTTTTTCAGCGCAACTTTGCCGACTCCTCAGCCCGCAGGACGAAAGGAAAGCACCAAGACGACATTCCTGGGGGCCGAGCAAATTTTTGAAATCAGGCAGCGAAAATGTGTGGGATGAAAAAAACAGCATTTTCCCTTGCCAAAGGTCACCCTATAACTGGTATTGTGTAAACAGGGAGCCAATCGATCGATTGATTCTACTTATAACCATGAGCAATATAAAACTTTACTATATGGTTAACTCAATGAGCAGTTGATACATTTTCAGAGATCCCAATTACAAGGTATTTAGTCAATTAACCTTTTTTAAGATCTAGTTTAGTGTTAGTTTCTTTGAAACCCTCCAATTTCATTACTAATATTTACAAATTAGTTTTATTTCTAAAATAATAAGATGTGATCGTTATTTTCTAAAGCTTTTGAAATAGCATGAATTTTTTTTCTATAAAGTTAAAGCAACTAAAAGCGTTTCAAGGCCTAAATCCCATCTCACTTGAATTCATGGAAGTCATTTTTTTTGCCAAAATATACAATTTATGTTTCATTTGAGCTCAATAAATGGAACCCAATAAGGTACATCTTTTGGGCATTTGTGTGATGTTTATGAGGGGAAAACTTGTCGGTGACGGCTAATAAATAGAATTAAAATGCATAAATATATAGTTCTGATAGCTGCTGCAATCGATTTACGCACACACGATTTTCCTCGTCTCCGCAGGGAAAATTTAGAGTGCCAAATGCAGTCGGGAAAAACACCACAAGAAAACACACACACACACAAACACCCACACACACACAAGCAGACATACACATGTCGAAAAGGCATTAACTAATTTTATTAAGCCATCATCAAAAAGCCGGACAAATTGCAGGCAGTCCTGCCTGAAAACGAAACGAAAAAGCAAAACTGCGGGCTAGCTACAAAATTAAATGGACTGGAAAACTGGTCACTCACTCTTGTGCCCAAGGAAATTTTCGGGGGTGGAATATCATACATCCATCTATGCCTCCTATATCCATATCCATCCATCCCGTGGAGAGTGCGTGCATAAAACATAGCTTATTACAACAATAAATACAACAACATAAACAACAACAACTGGAACAACAACCACTTTGGAGCTTGGGACACATTCACAGAACAGCAAAATTCCACAAATTCCGTACACACATGGAAAAGGAGCTTCGATGCAAATTTGGCTGCTCCTTTTGACTCCTTTGGCTGCTGCTGTTGTTGTTGCTGTTGGGCCCGAAACTAATGGGGCACAATGTGTCCACACACACACACTCGCAAACACACACACACGCAGAGCAACACACACACAGACGCACCGCCTCGGGTCGAGAGCAAAAAGTCCTGGCCTTAAACATGAGCTAAATCATCTGTAAATGCGGGCCTCAGCACGAGAGTCTCGGTTCAGTTAACAACACTGTCAGAAAATGTTCGTAAAATAAAATAAATAATTTTAATGAGAAAGCAAGTTTAAAAAAGAATTGCTAAAACATTAAACATTATATTTAAGCAATACATTTTACTGACAGTTAGCCTTCCATATAAGCCACTAATCCTAACCTATTTGTTCATTAAAAATAACATCACTTTAAATTTTATGTTTAAAGAACTTCTGTGTTTTATAAGCACTGCTATTAGTTTACCACTAATAAAGATTTTCTTAAATCCCTACAATCTATGCTGATTCAGCTCTTTTCTCTCTTTCCTAACGAAACTCTCATCACATTCTCTTTTATTCTACTTTTCAAAAAGAGAGCTTATCTCTATCAATAATCTTCAGCCACCGAAACTAAAAGCAATGTAAGATAAGTGCGATATAATTGTAAGAAAAAGGTTTGAAGTCCTAGTTATACTAACACTTTTAATTTCAAATTAAGCGTCTCATTGTAGCTAACTCTGAAAATGTAAATATATTTTAATTGTAATAAATGTATTTAAATGTTATAGCCTTATGCAGTTGGCTGTTTCGCTTTTCCATGGATTACTTTAAAAATTCAGCAGACTTTTAAACAGTTACTAATACGATATTACCTTTAAAATCCGTTATTTTTATGTCATTTGCGATTCCAAATTTTCCATGAATCGAAATTTTTGTTGATTACTGATTTCCATCACTTTCCACTTTCCATTTACATATGCGTAGATCTCTGTCTTTGTACAGAAATATTAAACTTAAAATTGGGTAAACAATTATTATAAGTTCACTTAGTTAATGATTTATAACATGAGCGCGGCCAAAATGGTGCCGAAACCGAAGATTAATTTAATTTAAAATCGTTTATTTGCATCGACGTTTGAACACAAAAACGACAACGAGTGACTGACTGCGCAGATCGAAGAGATAAGGTGCTCTTATCTCATCTTATCTCTCCATATCTCCACAAATTGCCTTAGTATACATACAAAATCTCTCCAAAGAGATTTACAGTTGTTTAGATTGCAGTTCTCAGCGATGCTGACGAAATTAAAACAAGAATACATACATTAAATTAACTGTACAAATTTGTATTGGCTCCCGACATATACAGTTGCGGTCGCAATAATAGAAGTGGGACAATTAGTCTATTAATTTGTAATCATGCTTACCTACAAAAGAATAAGTTTAAAAACATCAGATATTTTTTTAACCCAACTTTTGTATTATTATTTTTAAGTAATTCAATTTGAGGATTTTTATATTTTTCCAAATAGTTTGTAGTGTTTGCTTTTAAAATACTTTAATACGCCTTTTCCATAAACTTAAAGATTACTGTTTTTTTTTAAAGCAGCTGTGCATACAAGACTACTATTATTTTGTCCACAGCTTTGCATACATACATACATATACATACATATGCATATGTATGTATGTATATGTGTCATTCGAACTAATTTCTTGTATTTCGTTGCAAAATCGCCACTACTTGTGAAAATGAAATATTACCTAACGGCTTATTGAATTTTGGGCTGTAGATTGTTCCCTTAATCTGAATGCTCCCCTTATTTCTAGCAGTGTAGGCTTCTTCGGTCTATCGTTCGGTACGGTTCAGTTGGGTCCAGTTGTTTTGGGTGGGTTTCAGTGGGGTTTTGGCCAGCATCACAGGCATCGTGGGCATCATCAGCCTCATCAGCCATGGCCAACAGCACAGTCGACCACGTCCTCACAATGCACACGCACTACGCACATGTGTGTGGGTGAGTGGGTGAGTGGGTGGTTGGGTGGTTGGGTGGCCTTTCCAGTGGGAGGTGGTGGTCTGGTCAAGTGGGGTTGTGATTGTGAATGCTGCTGCTGACGTTGCTCTGTAGCCGTTTCAGGCGAGAAAATTAAATTGGCCAAAAGTTGAATCCATAACTTTTGGCTATGGACTGGACACACACATACACACACACACCCGCACTTTCGCCTGTGAAAATTGAGTGTGTCCAGGATGGGTAGTGAAATGGAAATGAGAACGGGAAAATTGGGGCTGCCCCAGCCTGGCTGGATGAAAATGGATGGGCAGAAGAGGCGGCCATTTTGGTTGGACCCCAGGAGAGGCCCAAAAAAATACGTGGCGAAAATGGTCACGTCGAAAATGGCAAAAACGGGAAATTGGCCATAACAGTCAGCGATAATTTGCTCGAAAACGGTGTTATAAATCTTATTTTTGGTATTTCTTTCCATACTTTGGTTTTTTTTATGTTCATTTAAAATTTAAGTTTTTAAAAAATCCTAATATAACTTCGTTTAACTGTGTTAGTAAATCTCGAACATTATACATACATAGTTTAATTTAAAATTCTCTCTAAAATTTCTTAAAATATTCGGTATTCCTACAAACACCGCTTCAATGTAAATAAATATTTAAAACAGTAATTAAATCAAAAAAGTAAACAAACATTTCGAAGAATAGAAATACTCACTAATATGAGTATATAAAACACTTAAAATGAAAGTACAAAAATACTCAATGCGAAAGAGTTTAAAATGAAACAAAAAAATTTTTCTTCTATGGTCCACTGCATAAAAATGATTTTTTTAATTTCAATTATGGCCACCCATATAGCCCGCGGCTACGGCATTATTTTCGATTTAATTTAATTTCAAACTGTGATAAAAAACAACTGCAAAATGAATACTTGACATACCGTGAAGAGTTTTCCGAGCCAAGTGGAATGCAATAGGCGCTCGAAAGCCCAGTGTCTGGCTCACAAGGGCAAAAATCCGGGGGGCTCCATGTGGAATGACGGGAATTTCAGGGACCACCGACTTGCGAGCTCCATTTTGGGGTCACTCTAATAAAGAGCCCGTGCCGGGATTCGGGAATTTCCCCTTAATACCCCGCGTTTCATAACATATATGTGTGAGCTTCTGCTTAAAGGCCAACAGCAGCTGCCCGAAAAACCCAAGGAAAACTGGGGGAAAAGCTGCCAGAATTCTGGGATGGATGCAGTAGGGAGATCCGACAGCCCGGTAATGTTTGTTGCTGCCTTGTTGACTGGAAAATATGACCGCCAGCTGTTTGTTGTTCTCTACGAACCCACCCACGAACTTCATCCCAACCCCATGCACCCACACACATATGATGATGGGTCGGAAATTTATGCACTGCCGGACCACCTCCTTAATTCCTCGGTTTATTTCCCCACTTTTTTACTCCTCTTGTCAAAGTTGGTTAAGTAATTTATCCTTTTTTTATGCTCTCACTGGACAGCTTTTAGCCCTTGAATATCTCATTCCCCTTGTCTATGATTTCTTTTTATCCTATACATAAAAAGGGGGGTGTAGGTAATTAGTAGCGAACTTAATAATTTTGTATCACTACCATTCGAATTTTAAATAAATGTAATTAATTTCAAAATTAATTTAAGAATTGTTCAAAAAAAAAACTCCCCTATTTGCGCACACTGCCGCCATCTGGCTGCCAAACGCTAGGCATCAGGTGGCGCCATCTGTGGGACGGTGACGAAACTCGACTTGGGTTTCTTTCGCTGTGGTGGCAAAACAAAACAAAAAAAAAAATCAAGAAAACAGGCTTCGTCTTCAGCGAGTTTGCTTTGGGGGTGGATTCTTTGCACTCCGAAATAAGACAGGGTTGTTATGTGTTATTCGCGGGCGACTTTCGGTTGCGAAAAAGTTTGCACAGTGTAGGGCATTCAAGATCACTGAAGGGCAAAATTCAATTAAATTTTAAATTATAAACTTCCCATTTTATACAAAATATTTTCTGGTTGTAGAAATATGGAAAATAATGTTGGCTAAATTTTGTATTTTAAATCAATTACGATTTGAAAGTAAATAAAAAATTAAAATTCTAAAATAAAGATGAGGCGGAAACAGCTATTAAAAAATTGTTACCCTGTTAACTTTGTCTGGTTTTCTTTCCACAATCCAATTTCAGCTTTGGCGCATCCCCTCTTAAATTCCACATGGCTCACTATTTAATAATGAGTTGTTAACAAACTTGTGAGCCAATGTAATTACAAATATTTTAATGAAATTAACGGCGGGATTTATACTAGAAGCTCCCAATTCATCCTCAGCGATCCTCCAACCACTTGTTGCCCCAATTCCGGATAGTTTTTCGCTCAGTCCTCAAACAAAATAAAATACAAAAGGAAAACCGAGAAGAAAATGCACAGAAAAAACCGGGAAAATAAACGGCTCATGCGTGTGGGTGTGTGCGAGTGTGGGTGTGGGTAAGAGGATAATAAAAGGTGATGGTGTGCGGGTAGTCCCGGTGGTCATGTGTCACCATTGGCCAAGTGCTTCTCAAAGGACAACGAAGACACACTCGAGAGCGAAAAGAGAGCCAAGGAGAGAGAGAGAGAGAGAGAGCCAGACAGGGCCAGAGAGAGTGAGTGTAAAGAGGAGCAAGGACTAAGGGTGGTTTTCTGCCAGCGTCGCTGCCGTGGTGAGTTTCACTTAGTCGAGGACTTCGTCCTTTTCAGATTTGTCACCACCGCCAAAGGGGAGGATTTCTTTTTGTAAAAGAAAAAAAAAAAAACGCTGACAGGGTGAAAAAAGGACAAAGGGGGAGTCCTTGTTTTTGCTATTTTTGCTTGCCAACGTCGCCGACTGGATGTTTATAAAAGTCGCCTGCCTCTGCATTTCCCTATGTGTGTGTGCGTGTGTGTATGTGTGTCTGATGTCCTGCGTGTGTGACAAAATGGTGAATTTGCTATCGCCGTCGTTCTACATGGCGTTTTCTAATAAAATGGCAGCGCCTAGGCTAAAAAAAAAAAGCAAGGAACCTCCTTCATTCGATTTCTCCCCTTACAGTCGCCTCGAAAATCAAACCCACCGCATCCACAAAAAAATACAAAACTTTATATGACGAGGAAGATACTGATTGCGTTTTGGTGTTTTTGGTTTTTTAGGGTGCCCCCTCTAATCTTTTGTTTTGATATAAACATAAATAGTCGCGGCTCTTATTAAAGTACAGTTGTACTACAACTATAAATCACCAATTAAGTTTTATAACTTTTCATTTAAAGTTATAGTTATAATATTTATTTTAAAATTCTTTTTAATTCAAGTATTTCTTTATAATTTAAAATACTTTCCTTGAAATGCCCCCCTTTGTCAAAGTACCATACAAATATTTATTTAGTCAACGTACTAACTACAATTTTCTATCTCTAATTGTTAAAAACAAAAGGATAAGCTAATATAATATAAAATAATAATATAAATAATTATTGATTTATAATAAGAAACTTTATATGGAGGAAAAATGTTATTAAGTTTTCAATAAATGCCGGGTTTTCTAAAAACAAAACGGTCAAAAGAAATATATATAATATTTGGTCTCAAATATTGGTTCAAATATTTTCAATTGTTTTTTTAGACTTTTTAAAAGTAACTTTAAAAAAATTATATTTAGATGCTAAAAAAAAAATAAATACCTATTTTTGTAACAGTTTTCTAATTTATTATTTTAGTATATAAGTTACTTCCATTTGTCTTATAAAACTACCAGTCTGACTTCTTGTTTTGCGGACATGGTCCATCCATGATTTTTTCAGTTCTATTATTCTGGGACCCTTCTTTCATGGGTGCCCCCATTCTTAAGGACTCTTTGGTTATTTCCAATTTGAGCTTGGGCGAGGCGGTCCTTCGTGTCAACCGTCGTCATCCCTAGACGCCATTGTTGTTGGTAATATTCCTCTTGGTATTGTTGTTGGTGTTTTTGGTTTTTTTTTTTCTTTTTATTTTGCGAGAAGCTTGTCCTGTTATTGTCCTGACATTGTTGCTGTTAAGCTGGCTTTGGCGTTGGCGTTGTCGCCCCGAGGGTGAAAATAAGGCATTCAAGTGAGAGACACATTCAATATCTATCTTATACTCCACATCACCCACATATATATATACATATATATATATATATGATATATATATATACCTTATATGGATCGTGTTGTTGTTGTTGTTTTTGTGTACATTTGCGGCAGCCGGCAATTTACAAATTATTTAAGATGTCATCATTTATGTATATTGATTTGCCCCGGCAACAAGAACAACTTCGTGAACAACAGTTAGGTACTTATATGCGACCATTTGCCATCACTAATTGAAATACTTTTATCAGCAGTTGTTGTTGTTCTAGTTGTGCACGGAGAGAAAAAGGTGTCCTAAATTTAATTTCATTATCACAACTAAAACAGTTTTCAATTCTCACTAAAAGACAATGAATTATCAAAACAATTTTTATGATAATTTTAAAAAGGCTCTCAATAATCAATTATTATCTTTTAGATTTTGAAAAGTTTAAAGAGGATGCAAAAACTGCAGTATTTAAAAAATATATATTTTTTGGCAATAAATACATGGAATTTGTTCATAGAAGATAATGTATTATTATTGGATTATAAAATACTTGACTATTATTTAAAAGACTAACATAAAAACATTATATTTTTAAATAAAGAATTTAAGATTTAATTCATTGAGTCATTCGATTTTGGTTTTTATTTGTGAAAAACCAGATTTCAATAAGCACTAGATATGCTCTACTTTTTCTCGCCGTGCATTAGTGGCTGTAGTCTTGGGTTCATCCTTGGTCCCTGCCCGTTTATCCTGCCTCGAGGGACTAACATCGATATGATCTAAGGGCTGCTGCTGTCCTGATTTGGCTTCCTTTGCTTTTCTTTCCTTTTCTTTCATTTCATTCCATTTCGGCTGCTTTTATTTTATTTCGTTTAGTTTGGTTTGGTTTGGTTTTGGATTCGAATCGTTTCTGTTTTCGTTGTTTGCGCCTGATTGCGCAATTCCTGCCCACTCAGCTGTAATCATCAGCCCTATCCACATCATCCTAATCATCAGGTAGAGGATCGCTAACCGAAACTAAAACAGAAACACAAAAAAAAAACGGGGAAAAAAAAAATAAACAAAATCGGGGCGCAATCTTCCGGGCAATATGGAAATGAATAACCCGCTGGGGAAATGGCAGGAATTGGGCCAATGTTTTTGCCCCATCTGGTGCCCCGGAAAATGTGTTAAATATTTCAATTCCAAATCCAATCCAATGCAATTCTAATAACCAAATCCGGGGCCATATGCAATTTGCATGGCCAGCTGCTGGCCAATAGTTCGACCCCCTTTTCAAGCCCCCAAGAGAAAATTGCCATGCGGAGTGAAAATATTTTATAACTTGTTTCACTTCATGGTCTGGGGTTTAAGATTATGTTTCGCATTTTGGGAGTTTGACAGCTAAACTGTTAAACTATCACAAATTGTGTTTAGTCTGCTGACACATTCAACCGAAGTCCCTTTTAATGGTTTTGAAGTGATAAATATCCTAAAGCCATCGATTCAAAAAAGACCACTTAGAAATGTCAATGAAAATGTGGGAATGGGAATTTGTGAAATTGAAGGCAAATGTTCTTAGCCAGTTGGTTTTATGTTCATCTCAATTTAATGTTATGTTCAATCTCAAAAGAGAATGATGCAGCGGGATTTTAAATGGAAATTGGGAAATGGTAAACTATATTTGAAGAGTTATTTCTATGAAGTGAAAATCAGCATAAAAAAATGGTAACAATCTTAAACTTTAACAAGCTAGTTTAACACGATATTGTGATTGTTTTTTTTTTTAGAAATAATGTGGGCGAAATAGAGAAGTTGGGGCTGGTGGCTAAAATCTCGGCATTCCCGGTGCAGTCGAGCATGAAGCTAATCAAAAATCGAATTCAAAATTCAAATCTCGTTCACTCACGTATGCAGAGGCGTTCGAAAGTATGCAACATGTTTAAAAATGCAATAGTCGTGTGTGTGTGTGTGTGTGTGTGTGTGTGTGTGTGTAGGGGCGAGGATGGGAGGGAGGGGAGGTTTGGCAAATTGGAGTCTGCAAAGTGGGCGTGGCGTTGAGGGGTGGCGCCAAATATGCAAATTCAAAATAAATCAAATCAAACGCGCCGCACGAGGTAACGAAGCGGCAGCAACACCAGCGCCTCGCTGACCAAGGGTTTTGACCATGCATGGGGGTGTCAAAGGGGGCTCCATCGGGGGCTACCAGGGGCGTAGGGTGCGCCCACAGCGGAGGGGTGAGGCCACCTAAATATTTTATGTTGTATTTCGCGCTGATTGTTCATCGGCAAATTGCCTGGAAGCGCTTTGAACGCTCCATAGAGCGCTCACAACAAGTGCAACATTTTCAAATATCCGCACGGAAGAACCAATAAAAGGGGGTCCATTTAGACGATACCCTGTTTAAACAAAAAAAAAAATCTATGACTCTATAAAATTTTATAAAACATAAGACAACTAGAATCAGAAAACCCAACCGAAACAATTGTCAAGTCAAATATAGTAAGTAAATAAACCTATATGTATAAGCCAAAATACCAAGCGCAAAAGAGATAAAGAAAATCATAAAAATTATATTTCCTCAAAAATGCATTATTTAATACTGAAACATAAATACATTTCATAGATCAGATAGTAAAGATGGAGGAGCCGAGTTCAAAGCTAGTTCTCAAAGTAATCGATTTCACATTTTAAGACACATATACTAGATATGTAATATTCATCATATTCTATTTGCAAAAGTATAAAAAGTATAATTTTTATGTCAAAAGTATTTCCATTCCCATGTAGCTGCTACGTGAAATATACAATTTTGTTTTATTTTTTATACATTAATTAATGTATTTATATATTTGCAGCTGCCTGAATTTAATGCAAGTCCTCCAAAAGACTCTCGAAAGGGAAATCCCGGCGGTTACAGGATGCGAACTTTGGCCGAGAAAAGTTGCACCGCACAGCAGCGCCCTCCAGCGTCATAAATACGCAACAAACGTAAAAATTAAACAAAAACATAACAAATTCATGTATGCATGTGTGTGTCTGTGTGGGCGAAGAAAGCAATATTTTGTGTAGCCATACACTGCCAGAAAATCATAATATGCCATTCCAAATTTTTAAAAAATATATTTATAATATAAGACTTTGCGAATAAAGACTAAAGTTCTTTATGAATTAATCTTGTAATGAAAAACTATTTATTTGCATTTTTAAGATCGAACTTGTGTAAAATCGCAGCCAAATAGCACTTAAATACAAGAAGTTTTGAGCCTCAATGATAAATCTCTAAATTACAATTCTTTTTTCGTCTGTTTTGAGGGAATTGGAGTTGCAATAAATCCAGAGAAGGCTGGCTAGCCGCATTGGTCGCTGGTCCCAATTCAGTTTTCTCTACAAGCTCCCCGCCGTTATCCTTTTGCCTCCGATTCCCCGAGCCCTTCGTCCTTGATACCATCAAGCATCATTCCCATTCCCCCCACTGTTTTACATCGGCGATTCCTTTAACACTCGTGAAAATTGCGGAAACGGGAGATGGAGATCCTGTGAGGGAATGGGTCCGAGTTCGAGTTCACTGTGCATAGTCAAATATTTTTCACCATAAATTTCGCACGTCCATCAAAAATTGATTGCGCAACGGACCGTGCAACTTTTGCACCTTCAACTTTCACACACACACACTAACACACACTCACACACACACTGGTGCATTGTTGGTGTTCAAATTTGAAATATTGTTTACATATGGGCATTGTCCAGATATTCACTCACCCACAGATTGGCGGTACATTTTTTTTTTTTTTTGTTGCCCCAAACAGCATTTTCCTCTCCGGCAAACCCATATTTCTATTTTCAATTTAGAACCAGCGATAAATAAATTCATCAATTCGTTTGGAAAATTAAAAACCTTTGAGCGGCTTTCCAGTTGGCTTCAAACCGGATTTAAGCGGATCTTTATAGGTAAAAATAATTAGATTAACTAGGAAAGACTACCAAATAATAATTTATATAAAAATCAACATGGGCATTTAAAAAATTAAATTTCAAGACGTTTTACTTTTCCTGTTCGTAGATAATCTAATAAAAAAAAACTTTTGTGTTTGTTCTACAGTTTATTTTTCTCAATCAAACTATTTTCTAATGTTAAAAGACCGTTTTTTATTACACAAATTAATGGAACAAATCAATAATGTAACTTCCTGCCGTTCAAATAAAAGCTGAAATGGAAAGTGACTAACTCGTTTTTTAAGTATTTTAATCCGAATTTGACCATGAAAAAACCTGAAATGTCCTTATAATTATTGCTGCTCCTGCGTAACTTGGATAAACACTGGTCTAATTTCTGTATTTGGGCCTGTCGAAACAGCGATTAAAGCGGCCGTCAATCACTTGAATAAATTTGTGTACCCTGCTGCACCTGCTGCACCACCTCACTGCCCCGAAAAGAACCCCTTGAATTTGCAGCACCACCATCGGCAATTGCTGTCCCCAAATGCTGAAGCGGATGGGGTAAAAAAGTTGAGCTGAAATGGCAGCCGAAGTGCAGCAATGTGCACTAATTTCATTGCTGAGTGCTTTTAGTGGGGACAGCATGGCAGCACCACCCCCTAAAATCTGCCAGCAAACCCAAACCCAAACCCAAACCCAAAACCCAAGCCACCAATCCACCAACCAATCCACCGGGCGAATGAAAAAGCTGAGTGGAAACTTCTGCACAAAAAAGAAAGATGTCAACAGCACCAATTAGTTTGAAAAATTGGCATAAATGAAGCCCGAAGCGGGGGGTGGTGCAAAAGTGGTGCAAAAGTGGTGCAAGTGGTGCCAGTGGTGCCAGTGGGGGGGTGGAGGGTCCTGTGGTTCTGTGGTTCTGTAAAGTGGGTGGTGCAGCTGCGACAAGTGCCTGCCATTGCCATGTTGTAAATAAATGTAGTGCGGGCTCAGCCTCGAGAGCCACTCGATTTCAAATTATGAGCACCGCCCAGCCATCTAATGAGAACTTCTATTCCACTTTTTTTTTACACGCTAAAAAAATATGGTTAATTTCTTACTCATGTTGAATATTCAAAAAGTAATTATATATATTTTTGCAATTAAAAAGTTAAGAAAACTTGTTAAGCAATGTTAAAAGTGCTTTGCTTTTATAAGTTTTATAAAGGTTTATCTTTTTTTAATTTTCATTATTATCCAAATATTTTTTATTTTTTTGAATAAATCTTGAATATTAACTGGTCTTTAATACAATTGCTAAGCTCATTCCCCATTTTGTTTTTATTTTTTTTGTCGCTCGTTTTTATAGCCCTTTTGTTTTATACATTTTTATTAAATAATATAACATATATTTGAATTGTTCATTAATTATTAACTTAAAATGGATCAAAACTATTAACAAAAATGCAAAATTGATGCAATTAAGGTAAAAGGGAAACCAAAATCTATTTATTTGTATTATTCGAGACAAAAATAACTATATTTTATATTTATTAAATTAAAAAAATTATGGCGCCCAACAATTATTACTTTACCCCCTTTAAAGTAAAGGTAAATTAAAATCTGCTAAAGCACAAAATGCTCTTATTAACAAGCTATAAATATGATGAGCTTGCAAGTCATAACGCTAATTGTTCAGTGTATTTCTGAGGTTCCTGAACTAGATGTGCGACAATATTCCTGAATGGGTCGGGTCACTCCAGAATCGGTTAGCCGCCGAGAGTCAAGTGAGTCGCCCCCAAAACCATCAAGACCATCAAAACCATCAAAACCATCGAAAGCATCGAAACCACCGAGAGCACCCACTGCTGTGGTTGGTCATTAATTAAAATACACAAAATTGCACAAGTGCCCAAAGTGCCCAAAGTGGTTCGATGGGGGAGCCAAGGGTTTTGATTCCGTTTTCTAAGTTCCGAGGTTCCCGGCTTCAAAGTGTCGCCCTCGATTCGTTTTTTGTCCCTTCTTCATCTCTGCTTTTTATTATTTTTATTTTTTTGCAACTTTTGCTTGTGTGTGTGTGTGTGTGTGTGTTTGTTTTATTTATTTATTTTTTTTTTTTGTATTTTGTAGTATTTTTTAATTAAGTACGGCTGGAGTTCTTTTTTGCGAAATGAAAGGCAATAAATGCCACTCTGGCAAATGAAATTCTCCCCATGCCGCAATTCCAAGAGAAGGGATTCCAATTTCGCTGTGTGAGGCAAGCCCAACAAATGCCAAAATGGCCGATGCTTTTTATGGGTGGTTCGGGTGGTGGTGGTGTTTCAACTGTCGCCCTAATTAATACACATCTCCTCCCACCGCCAAACTAAACCCTCTTTGAGGACAAAGGCCGCCATTTAGCGCTCAAGTGCTTGAATCTCGAGGGCCGGCGACAATATATATCAAACGCCTCACATCCGCGCACCGCTAAAGTCCTTATCCGCACACTGCTTAAATCCTGATATCCGCACCCACATCCGCATTAGCATGAACCCAAAAGATGCTGAAATTAATTTCGCAGCGCTTTTAATCAAATGCTGGCACATGTCAAATAAAAAAGAGAAGCTAGAGGGTGTAATTGCCTGCCCATGTGCCATGCATATAATATAATGTTATATGGGCGAGTGTGTGTGTATACGATGGATTATGGGGCATTTCATCAAATCAAACAACTTGCGAAAATTCCCGGGAGCCAGATCAAAATGGCCACCACCACCACCACCACCACCACCACCACCATTACCATCACCATGACCATCACTACCGCTACTAGTTGAACCACTCGGCACCCTGATATCTGCACCACCCAACCACCTTTTGATGGCATTCGAACAGACAAGGAGTTGAGCCAAGTGGAAAAATAATGAAAACATTCGTGGATAATGATGACGTCGTCGTCGACGGTCCTTGAAATCGATATAAGGTCAGTGGTTGGGGAAGTCCTGCCCTCCCCTCCTCTATATGTACAATATATGGCTAAGCCGGGATAAGCGAGCCAACCACCAACCACCAACCACCCCGATGGGAAGCCAGCCAAACCAGCCAAGCCAGCCAAGCCAGCATCCTGCCCAGTGAAACACAGCGAAATACAGCAAAATCCAGCACCCAGGACTCGAAGGGTTCGGAAATGAAATCGGGACACTCGTTCTTGTCGCGACTCAACCCAATACAACCGTCAGCGGAAGTCCTCGATAGGCCTCAAGGAAGTAAACACTCTTCAGATCCCCGCTAAAGCTTGCCGCGCCCTCGAGAATGTTGAATATTGGGCTAAAGGTTTTGGGGAGAAACAAGGAGTAAGGGTGTCGAAAACCTTCACACAAAAATAAGGAGTTCAATAAGCTATAATAGAGGTTTGAGGGAACTACCTTACATATTTTATTTTTAATTATTTCGGAAGTATGTATATAATATAGCTAAAAAGATCTTAGGGAACTACATTTATAAGAAAATGATATAGTAAAAATTGATATCAGTATTGAAAAAAAAAAAATAGAGTTTACTACATTTTTTTAAACCAGTATACAAAGCCCAGATATTATTATTATTTTTGTTATTTTGTTTTACTAACTAACAAATATTTTCCTCAGCAAAAAACAATTCAAAGGACATTTGGCCGAGCAAAATTATTAATATTTTTAAATGATTATTGTTATTAAGATTCAGTTTAAATAATATGGCATAATTGTTGCCAAAATTTGTATTCTTTAAATGTATTTTTCATCCTGGCAAAGCAAAAGTGGGAAGTACTTAAATCCTAGAAAATATATATATTAACTAGTTTTTATTTAAGACGATATATATAAAACTATTTGCAAAAACTGTTCAAAATAATCTTATCATCAAAAGGGTCAATTGCAATCATAGAAAATAAATAAAACGAAATATAATTTTAAGGATCTTTATAAAAGTCTCAGCTCCTATAAGATAATGTTTATGACTCACATTACACATTTCTCGTTTGAAATCGACTCAAAAGATGGACACATTGTTGGCAATCCCTTCCTAAGCTATCTGTCACATCGACCACTCGATTTTAACCTCCGATTCCCAACTGAAGGCCTCATTTTGTCCCACTCCCCTCGAAAAAAAAGCCCCACTTTGTAGCTGTCTGTGTTGTGATGAAAGCAGCAGGATCCGGATCCAAATCCGAATCCGAATCCGAATCCTGCCAAGGAGCAGGAGTGGAGTAACGTAAAATGTTTTGTCGTTTGTAATCTATTTACACAAAAGGATGCTTCCGACTCGGTTTCAGACTCCTTTTTTGCAGTGCCTCCCAACTGAACTCATTGCATCGCATCCCATCGTTTTGGTTTTTCAAGAGCAACGGAACAAGGACATCCAGATGGACGGACGGATGATAAAGCATTACCAACAGCAGGTCCTGGAACTGGAACTCGGATGTGGATGTGGATTTGGATGTGGATGTGTATGTTCAGCTCCTGCTGGATGGATTGTCATGGTGAGGCGACATTTCATGACAAATCCTTTGTGTATGCATTCCAGGCACTGGCACGAGCGAAGGACGAAGGACTAAGGACCAGAGCCTGAACAACACTGGACATAAAATATCGCACATAATAATATGTTTTAAGTTTATTATTTTGGTTAAACGTTAAATAAACTACGATTAATCAAAATCGTTAAAGCTGTGTAAAGTAAGCTTTTTTCAATATGTTACCATGACCTAACTTTGTGTGGACAAATTTTGAAATTAAATTTAGATAAAGAATTCAATAGCAAATGTATGTTGTTACGAAACAACATTTTATTAAAGATCGTAAAAATACAAATAACGTGTGCACATAAGCAGTTAACTTCAAAGAAACTCAAAGGAGAATCATAAAATCAATTGTTTTCCAAGTAATTTTTTTTTTTTTTAGTTTGTTATACTTATAAAAGTTTATGAATGTATTTCCATTTATTTCCTTTTTAGTTTTTAATATTTCAGGCTATATATTCCTGCTTTTCATCACTCTTTTTTCGCCCAGTGTCGTGTCTTGTGTATAGTGCTCCTGCTTTTCTGGTGTTGGCGACACAGTTGACGCGCACTCGCCAAACTCTTGCCCCTGCCACGCCTCCCACTGCCGCTGCCAACGCCTCCCGCCTCCCGCCTCCCAGCTCCCACGCCCACTTTCGTAGCGCCTCTTTGGGCAAATTTTGAGTGGAGGAGGCGATAGAACAGTGGGTGGCACACTGGGTGTGTGGGCAAAAAAAAAAAAAGAAAAGAAGCGAAATGGATGTACACCCATGTGTTATTGTGTGCTTTCCTCTTTCCTCCTCCTTTTTGGCCTCTCTGTCTGACCATCTGTTTGCCATCTCTTTCTGGGCAAAAACAACACGGGCAGAGCTCCACTTTGAAAAGAAAGATAAAAACAACAACAACTGGCTGTACTACGCCGATGCTACCAATCCCGTACCCATTATCTTTTCGAGTTTACCTTGCTTTTCCTTTATTCGCATTTCATTTCTTTTCCTGAGGCAATTGTTGTGCGCTTCTTGTTGTTGTACAAACAACACGTTTACAAGTATATATAAATGCAGCATATATGCGGTAATACCCAGGTATTACAAAGGTTCGAAAGGTATTCTCTATTTATGCAAATTTACCAAACTGTGCGAAAAATATATCATTTTATTGCATTGACTACTGCACTACTTCCTTCTCATGCAACTGCATACCAATGAAAATTGGATTCTTGAAAACAATAAAGTCAGGATCACAAAAGTTAGAAAAGCAAGACCATTAAATCGATATTTTTATATTTAACATTTACATCACCGAGTTAAGTAGATGTGAATGGCTATGACAATAATACAATATTGTGTTAATAATGGTATCAGAACAAAACTTTGTTTATGAGAAAAACGAATGAAGAAGATCTAAAATTTCAAAGACCTCAATATAAAATTATATTTATAGCTCTTTAAAATGTTGGGGATCAACGTAGAGCCCAATGCACTAGATTCACAGCATTGACATGTTTTTCAAATGTTTTTACTGTATAAGCACAATACGTGCTAAAATCTAAAAGAAAAAAAAAACATCTTCATCTGATAGTATTTTATAGTTAATAATTTGATTATAATAAATAAAACTTTACTTTGTACTATTGTAAGTTTCCACAGTGGAACGAAAACGGGGAACTCGAATGGCAGGAGCAGAACGACTTTTTCTTGTCCCAGTTTGTTCGAGGCAGTGTGTGTGTCCCGGAGACACATGCAGGGTGTTCCCCCATCCAGGCCTTTTAGGTTTCCTGGCTCCCCGAAACACCCTCCCCGAAACACCCTCCTGTAACCCCCTCTTGGAGTCCTCGAGTCGAAGGACTATGTGTTATGTGCCGTGCCGCTGTCGAGTGTTTGGTAAATAACACGTTCGCTGTGTCGCCGCGTCCGAATCTGCACCACCATCGTCACCACGGCAGCACCACCATGTTACACAGGGTTGCTGATTCAGATGGTACGATATGCCATATCCATACCATACCATACCATACAATACCATACCATACCATCGCATATGGATTGCCCAGGGGAAGCTTTCGGCTTTCGACTTTCAACGCTTTCGGGGTTGAATTTGAATCACTATACCAAACTGCGGATATGCCGCATACCATATTCTGTAGTCTGTAGTCTGTAGTCTGTAGTCTGTACCTCTGTACTACGTATTCACAAAAACCGACAGCTGGAGAGGCCAAGTGAAGTGAAGTGCCAGGGCGGCCGCCATTATGCCAATCATTTCGAAGGGCGGTGCTGTGGCAACTCTGGCAGGCGCCTAAACAAAAACAAAAAGGCGGAATAAAGCGGGAAAACGAAAGCCGAAACGAAAATGAAAATGAAAACGAAGCGAAATGAGATGAGATGATATGAGTTGAGTTGAGTTGATTCGAGATGAGATGAAAGCGCGACACGTGTAGCCACCCGCACCACACAAAATACCATCCACTTCCCACCCCCCTGCGGGCGTTTTGACTTTTAATGAAATGAATATGCACCACGAGCATCCACAAGGGTGGTGCACCCGCATTTGCACCGCCAAAAAAAGGAACTAGTTACAAAAAAAAAATAAAAAAATTAGAAACTGTTGGGAAATCATGTTCTAAGCGGAAAAAGGATCATCGTTTTATCGATCTTATAGATAATAATCAAATAAATTGTTTATATTATAGAGGCTTGACTTTACATCGTAGTCAATCAGCCTATTCTAGTTTTGACTTTCTATTAATTGTAGTATTAACTTATAACCCCTCACCCGTATAAAAACCAACTGATTTTTAACTTGTATACAATATTATTTTGAAATTATTTTTGTAAGAATTTAGAATACAAAGTACGAAACATTTTTAGAGTATTGTTCTTGATAAAAAATCATAGATAATCTTTGTAGTTAACCCTAACAATAAGCTTAATCGTTACCTGAACTCTTTCTTTTATTTTTATTATGAAAAACTCAAGTCAGTGATTTTATATATGCCTTTTAAGGTTTTACGGACTTAGAATCAAGTAATATTTGAACAAATAACTTAAAGGTTAAGCTTTGCTAAAGAATGTATCTTTATAATTCTCAGCTTTTATTAGAAAGTAACGATTAATAATTATCACTTTTTAATAATGTGCAAACCTTTAAATTCCCAACTTTTAGGCAGACCAAAGAGCAAAAGAGTAGTGTTGTATGGCAGGTATGGTAAAGCGGGACCTTTTCTCTAAGTGCACAGTCGAGTGGGCTTCCCGATGAACGTTTTGCCTTTGTTTCGGCCCTTTGTTCGCGTTCAAGTGTCGATTTGTGTGCCCCAAACTCCGGCTCCTTGTTTTCCGACTTTCCGACTTGCCGACTTTACGGCAAACTGCATCCGGCGGAGAATGTGTGCCGGACGGATCCCGTAAACTGGTGCCGTTTGCCGTTGCCGTTTGCGTTTGCGTTTGCCGGGTGTTGCCGTAATGCACTTGAGCATAATTTATGCTGTTAATTAGTCCCGACTCAGTCAATGGCCATTCACACGACTCGCCCCGATTTTTCGCATTTTCCAACCATTTTAGCCCCCACCCCTACTCCATTCCACCAACCATTTGCACCATTTTCGTGTGTGCTCGCTGCTTTTGGCATTGTTTTTGGCCCTAATGAGCCAACTTTTCAGAGGAGCGTGTGTTTAGGGCCTGAAGTGCGGATTAGGAACCCAAATGGTCCTGGATTTCAGATGGAGCCCGCCGTTTGATGATGGGATACGATCCCAATCGAGGGTATTCCATCAGCACATCGGCGAAGGTGTGATGAAAGTGGATAAAATGAGTATTTGAGAAGCTTCGCGGAAACTAGAGTGGCAAAATGGCAGCAAAACTATGCGCCCGCTCGAAATTCGTTTTAAAAATGGGGAAAAGATCGAAGTAATAAACGCTGGGGGTATTCAATATTCAAGCAAATTACAATAGCAAGCGAAATTACTTGTCAAAGACTGCTTAATGCGAAAATTCTTAAAAAATAACGTGACTATACTTAGTAAATATTTTTGGTCAAATATTTTTTGTAAAATAAAAAATTTCGTTACAATTATGTAACGCAATCGTGATCGTAAAGGATTTTTGATTTTTTTTTTTAAGATAACCAATTAAAAGGAGCTGTATTCTTAAATTTAGAATTATATCCTTAATTTTATTCTGTCAAAACTTATTTCGATTGATATGTCCCAATTTTTGAGTCAGCAAATATGTATTAAAGGCATTTTAATTAAATTTTGTAGTTTAAGATAGGAAAATTAAAAGCTTATCCTTATTATAAATATAAAAATCTTGTTTTTTAGATAACTGAAAGTATTCTAAACCGGGAGATCTAATCCTGAACTCAAATTTTCAGCGGAGGAAAACACATTTCCATCATTTGCTGCTTGAGCACGTCTGCTGCCCCGCCCCTTGATTCGGCAACCCCAACGCCCCCAATTAACAGCCATCAAAAACATATGGATACAAAAAAAAAAAAAAAAAATGGAAGGAGTTGCATAAAGGTTTTTGTCATTTCTCAAAGATATTTCGCCGTTTCTTCTTCGGCTGCTCCAAACGAGCTTTTTTAATTAACTGCTAGTTGCTCTCTCTCCCCGTCTCTTTCCCACTCCCTGCTGCTGTCTCTTTCGCTTACTCTCCTTTTATCTCTTTTTTTCTAGGCCCAAGATAAAAGAATCAGAAAAATGGGAGTTACAAAAAATCACCAGCAAAGCATTTTTTCACCATTTTTTTTTCTTTTGCCCTTTTTAATATTTTTTCTTATTTTCTTTTTTTTCTTTTTTTTAAATAGGTGGGGGGTGTTTGTCAAAGCTTCGTGGGTGGAAAGAAAGAAAAAAAAAAGTAAAAGGAGGGTGACAAAATAAGGGGGGCGGTAGAGATTGGGGGCCTTTGTTTGGTGTTTGCTGAAAAGATTGTTTTGTTGTAATGCCGCCATTTTGAAAATGAGTGGAGTCCCCAGAAGTAGCAACAAAAAAAAGGAAGAAATTCAAAATGGTAGCCAAATGAGGCAAATAATGGGGAAGACCCTTTGGGGTATGCCATGTAGAAACTAAGAGTAGTATCATCGATTTGCAATTTTTCAACCTACCAGTACCACAAGTTTGGCAAGCAAATAAACGTTCCTATTATGTGTTCCACTAAAACCAACAAAAATAATGCAATAAGTTTAAACATCTCAAATTAATATTTAAGAAGTGCCTGATTACAGATTTAAACATCTGCATTTAATAAATTTCAATCAATACCTTTCTTTTCCCAAACATATGTATTAATTATGTAATCAAAACTGTATAGCACAAGTATTCAACAAATTCTTTAAGGATTTTTCTAGTATGTGTAATCTCTACAATAAAGGTTTTGAAATTAAAAAGTATATAAGTATAATAGAAATATAATAACCCAAAAAGTGAAATTTTAAGAAGTGTGTCTTGAAATAAACTACATACAGTATTAAAGTATAAGCACTAATTGAGTACTAAATATTATAACTCCTATACTTTCAAGTTTTATTTCTATACCTTAAGAGTCTAAAACTGTAGTCTAAGGACTTCTTTTTAAGCGATATAAGTTTTATTTTTATACATATGTCATATCCAATAGTTCAAAAATCATTTAACAATAGTTTAGTTCCTATGACCATTCATTTTTGCTTCACCCAAAATTAATTACATGAAAAATAGTGGATTTTAAAACCAACAACACCTTCAGATGTTCCTAAAGGAAGTCATGTTAAACTATACATTCTTTCCCATGTGTCGGACATTCAATTAAAAGTTATTTCATCTCATTCCAGATAGGTTTCTTCGAAATTGTCTCGCAATCCTAGGAATTTGCTGCCCTGAAAAAGAGCCAAGTTGATTACCATTTCCATGGACAACTGACGAACCCTCTTGCCACCATATTGCCATGACACTCACCCCGGTACCCACTTTATATAAGTCTATATATGTATATATATATGTATATCGCTATATGTATATAAAGACAAATCTGTAGCAAAGCGTATTTATGTGTATATTTGTTGGAGAGGCGTTCTAATTAGAGAGCAAAAATTCACGCAGATTGACGCAAGCACCACTCAGCCCACACAAAGTGGGATTCTGGGTTCTGAAAGGGGAACTTCGGGGGCCAGAGACACCCTCAATCGCACAATGGGAATGCGGGGTGCAAATTCTTCAATTTAATAACTCACATCCGGAGGCGGTGATGATGTTGATGTTGATGTTCATGTTCATGCTGATGATGAAGAATCCGCTTCGTCAGGCAACTGAATGTGTATGGTATACATACACTATAGAGACCACTCGCAGATATATGGCATGTGAACAATAAGATGTTGGTACAACAACCACTGAAGGACTCCAAAGCGCCCGACGAATGGTTGACACGGACGCAAACACGGACACGGACACGGATTCGGGATAAGGACATAAGGACCAAGCACCAAGGCCTGCTTTTGGCACCCCTGAATTACCAAAATCAAGGGTATGTTATGCTGGTTAAGAAGCCCTAAGTCCACTCCCTAAATACCATCTAAAAAAAATGTATATAATAAATTAAGTGAGTTTAAAGAATATCACCATTTTGCCATATTTATGTTCAAGGCATTATTAAAATTAATTGTAGATAAGCACTATATATACAATTTATATTATATTTCTCGTTGTGAGAAGGAAAATATAATCGGGTACCATAAGAATACCTTTTTACTTAATACTTATTTAATTTATTTAATTATTTATTATTATATTTTGTAAAGTATATTCCATTTAATAAGATAAAATGTCTTTTTGGTTTTTTTCAAACATATTTTAATGGTAGATTAAAGTATAAGTAAAATCAAAATAAACAGCTTCGGATTTTACTTATATTTTAATTTTAACAAAATCATTCTTAAGATATAACAAAAAAGCAAGAGAACATTTTCTATATTAAAATGAATATATTTTTCAGGAATTTTCGTTTCGTTGATTACTTTTTTTTTCCATTTTTAGCCAATACCTATGCCAATTTATATGTTCATATTGTGGTTCAATTTTGCCACTTCAAATAAACCCTTTCTCATTGTAACTTTTGGTTATTGCAACGAAAGTCAAGTACCGGGTATCACAAAGTCGGAAAACTTGAAGGTTTTTGTTTGTTTCCCGTTTTTCCCGCTGGTGTTGTTGGCGGTGGTTGTTTGCACAACAGCAAAAAGAGGGTGTTCGGGTATTCGGGTGTTTGGGTGGTTCGAATGGGTGGGTGTGGGTGAATTATGGGTGGTGGATTGGGTGGCCATAACGGAAATGAGACGTTTCATTTACATTCACACAAAGCGCTGATTTGGTCTCGAAAATTGGGATATAATTTGGGCTTGAAAGTGGGATTTTGGTGGGATGGGTTTTTGGGTTTTACACGGGGAATTGGAATGGGAATGGGATGGGAATGGATTTGGGATTCCGGATGGCGGAACCTGAAGACATGCAAGTGACAGTTGGGTAATTTCGAAAAGAGGGTGCCGACTGTACCTGCGTGTAGTACAGTCCGCACTCTCTCGGCTCATGCATATTGAATGTATATATTCCGCCGGACAGGAACCGGACCCACAATATTCCGGCGGAGAGCAGAGGACGAAGGACGAAGGGCGGAGAAGCATTTGTATTTCCGGTGCTTAAGACAAATTTTAAAAGAGGCGCCATCAATATTTGATGCCACTTCCTGGCTGACTCGACTGGCAAACTCCGACTGGCTTTCTAACAGGATGCGATGTCCTTGGCAGTGT
This sequence comes from Drosophila gunungcola, assembly GCF_025200985.1. Lineage (NCBI taxonomy): Eukaryota > Metazoa > Arthropoda > Insecta > Diptera > Drosophilidae > Drosophila > Drosophila gunungcola. Next base: position 694,937 of record NW_026453187.1, on the reverse strand, counting down.
GGGTTGTTTTTGGCCCCACAAAGGGGGCACAAAGTGGGCGGTGAAGTGGGCAAGGCCTTATTTATACATGTCATAATCGCCTCGCTGCCGTGCGTCTGTTAATTCAAATGAAATTTATGCCTTTAACCTTTTAGCTCTCAGTTGGCAATGGCATTGGAATTTAATTTGAAGGTTTCTTAGCAAGCTAAAAGCTATTTTTTATTTTTAATGGCATAAAAAGAATAGATAAAAGTCAAGAGGTGTTTAAATATTAAGATCATTTTCATAACCTTAACGAAATATGCATAACTTAAAGTTAGTTTGTTAAACTACAAAGTAAAAAGCAAAAGACTTATTTACAATAATAAAATTTATAAAATGGCATCAACTTCCTATACGAAATTCAAAATAGAGTTCACCAAACTAAAAGCGTTAATCGCTAGTCAACATAAACTTAATTTTATTCTTAATTTATTATGATACAACTTATTACATTTTAAGTAGGTATGAAACAGACAATGCAAAATCGCTAGTCAACATAAACTTAATTTTATTCTTAATTTATTATGATACAACTTATTACATTTTAAGTAGGTATGAAACAGACAATGCAAAACATTTTAAATTTAAATTGATTTGCCAATGCTTTTGCCCATTAAATACATGAAATTATTAAATTAAATTAATTATTAAACAGGAAATTATTAAAAAGTAATTCTTACTCACTATGAAATAAATATTTCAATCTGCATTTGGTAAATTGGACTTTGCTCAATTAGTTGGGGATTTCTCAAGTATTTTGGAATTTGGCACATAACATAAAGGCTCCACAAATCATTCAATCCAAAGAATATGTGTATATTCCGATAACATTTAATGTTAATAGCGCAACACAGATTGAGCTTGAAGCCCAAATTAGTAGAATATGTATATAAAATATTGTGCATTGCATCGATATCTACGATTCAATTGGTACTCGAGTTGCGTTTTATTTTGTGTCCGGCCATCGCAGGACTTAACCCCCATTTTCCTTTGGAAATCCACTCCCTTTATCCATCTGTATCCTGAGACCAAATCTCCTGGCTTGTTTGCCCACTAAAAACGACTCCCGAGCGTCTCGAATGTCTCCAGTTTTGCCCCTAATGAGCTGCCCATTGTCCAGTTGGTGCTGTACAGGGGGGCAAAAGGGGGCGTGGGTGGTGCAAAAAGGGGCGTGGGTGGTGCAGGAGCATGAACCGCAATCGAGACAGGGACAAACTATTTGCAACTTTAGCCAGCGCCCAATTAGTGACGCTCAAATAGCAGGAACAGCAGCAAAAGCAAGGATATACTGAAGAAAAATACCAACAAAACTTTCATCTATAAAAAAAATATTATAACAAAAAGTATACCATCTTTTCTGATTGCTTGATTTGACTTGCCGACTTAAAAATTCGTTTTTAAGGTGCTTGCCAATCTTCATCTCATATTCTCAAAGTTAAATATTTATTTTAACAAGAGGAATTTAATATATTTATAAATAAAGGGTTTCAATATTAGGTAAATATATATAGTTTTAACCATTTTTAAAAAATTGCAAGTTGTAAACAATAAACCTGTTATATTAATATAAATTAAATGTTTTAAATGTTTACATAATTTCAAAGATCTGACATTATTTAATGTGATTCTAAAAATTAATAAAAACTTTAGGTTCTTCGAATTTATAGTTAGAAATGTGAAGATTTGAACATCTATTTTTCGTAACTTTTAGTATTTTCTCAACAAAATGGTAAAATCAACAACGTTAACATATTTTGATTGATAGTAGTTTTATCTTAATTTATCGTTTATATATTTTAGAGTTTTCTTTCACAGTGCATGTGCACAGAATATTGCTGTTTGGCTATTGAGCAGAATGTCCTTATCCTGACCCCACTCATTCTATCCTTTGCCGTTGGAGATTTTTGCGCCGCAGCACTTAGAAAATTGCGCCATAATCAGCCGCAAATGGGAAAAATCGGGGCCGGGGGCGGTGAAGATTTGGCGGAGAACGACGACGAGCCTGAAGTCAACAATAAGCCTGGCCAGGACCAAGGGACCTGGTCTTGATCCTGGTTCCAGGATCCGGGACAACAAAAGCCAATGCCAGTTGGCTTCGGCATGGGCCTCGACTGCAGGTCTGCAAAAGTGCTGACTGTGACAGCTTACTTTATTGGCAAAATCAAATCAACATGGCATTTGCATGCACCGCCAAAGATACAGGATACAGGACACAGCATACAGGACCTCCAGAAGGCGCAAAGAAGTAGCAGGGAAGGGGAAGGGGAAGGGGGGGAGTCAATCTGCAAATATGATGAAATGCCAGGCTGTTGGAATCGGCATAGCAATCGGATGGTAGTCTGCGCTAAATGCAAGTCAAACACAAGTCAAGAAGGGACTGCCAAGGGTGCTCCTAATGGGTCGGTGAGGGGGGCTGCGAAGGGGTCTGGGGGCCCAAGCCCCACTGAAATACGCACAGTGGCATGAAAACATCGAAAACGTATTGGAAAGTAATAAAACTAGCATTTAGTTATGCAACAGAAAGCATGTTATGCATGCGTAAGACTTTTTTGCTAGTTCAAAGATTTTTAGATCACTAATACTTTGTTGTAATTTTTTCAAACGATAATAGCTCCCGGAAAACATAAGCAACATGGCAAAATAAAGATATGTATGTATGCACACAAGAATATTGATTTTCCCTTCACTTGGTTATCTTTGTTATAAAGGCGTTCTTTGAAAATCACTCATAATAATAAAAGCAAACATTTAATTATACAAAAAATAAAGCATGCAAAGGGCTTACCTTTTTGGCTCCATTTTGGCTCCATTATATAACACTTATGTATTTGTTCTTGTAGTTTTTTAAAGACAATAACTCCAGGAAAACATGACTCACATTCCGTTATAATTTCTTATAGATTTATGTACAGATCTTCTCACTCGCTTAACTTTGCCATTAATATTTCGCAAGTTTGTAGTTCTTCTTTGGAAATCAGTTTAACAACTGTAAAGAGAGAGATTATCAACTGGAGAGATTGCAGTGTGAATATTTTTTGTGGAGAGTTAACAATACGCATCAATACAAAAACAACATGGCAGTGTGTGTGCACTAATCTAGTTAAATGCCATTAAAGAGAATCACATGAACTTATGAATGAAACTGTTTTTGGCTTGCTCGTTTTCTTATCAGTAGCGAATTTTTTTGTAAAGAAGAAAGTGTAAAATTGTTTGTGTAATTATGTATACTGTTGGCTTCAAAAGCTTTGCTTACACAAACAAATGGGCTACGAGAGCATACATACATACGGTGAGTAAAGACAGTTTAAGTACACTTTACACCGAAATTTTATATAAAATGTACGTAACTTTTTCGAGCCCACTGTATGTAGGCGGAGGCACAGGCACCACTGATTTGAAAAGGCTTGTAAAAACATTTTGCTAACGAAAATCGAAAAATTACGAATTTAACTAAGTATTCAACATGATTAGTGGTGAGATAATTATCTATTAATGATTTTACAAATTTAATGAATCTGAAGACTTTAATATTTTAAACAAAGATTTTTCTTATCACGAATTATGGTACAAATTATTAAATATGTATGTTATTTATTATTAAGAAGAAAATGTCTTTATATTTCTGTGCTGCTCAGAAAACCTATAATATCTAGAGATTTTTGGGACACGGTGTTCGAATTTGATGGGATTGTGGGGTATGTTGGGATGCTGGGATGTTTATGATGGCCTCGTCTAGGTATTGAAGCTTGTAAAAGTTGCATGGCGCTGCATTGCCGCTCAAGTACGAGTGGCGTAGTGACGAGCGCTGAGTGCTTACGCCCCCATCAAGCCTCCCCCCTTTGGCCCCCGCCCATGGAAGTCTCCACTTTGGTGAACGGCAGCCATCTTAGCCGGGAGTCACTCTATGGAGGCCTCCCCCAGTCATTCACATGCTTTCAAGTGGGCCTTTTCTGCCTCCCATTTGCAATCCCCTTTCTCTTTCAACCCCCTTTTCACCCCCCCGCATTCACCCATCTATGAGCCATATTTTACCCCCTTTTTAGGTCTGTCAACAAATCGCATTCATGACATTTTCTTGCATTGACTGGGCCACCAGTTGCCTTATATTCATGGGGGCGGTGGGTTAAAGGGGGCGTGGGTTGTCGGCTGTTTTATTTATTTGTTGTCGTCATCATCATCAGTTGTTGTCGTTGTTGTTGTTTTTCGTTGGAACCGCCATTTGCCTTTTTAGCCGTCTGCCAAGGGTTGCTGCCTCAGATTTGTAATGAGCCAAAAATGAAGGTGGGGTATTGGTGCTTTTGCCATGGCATAGGAAACTCTGGAAATTGGGGGTACGAGATGTATGAGCATCTGATTCAGGTGGGGTTGACTTGGCTTTAGCTTTAGCTTTAGCTTTGGCTTTGGGTTGGCTTTGGCTTTGGCTTTGGCGCACTTGACGCGTTTTATAATTTCCGTAAATAACAAACGGCTTAATTTGCGCATATTTCCGTTTGGATTTGCACGACTCGAGTGCCGATGGTAGGTTTTCCCTTATTTTCTTTCTTTTTGGCTTTCTATAAGGCGACTGTGGGGGGTTTTGGCTTAAGAAGGGCGTGGTCGAGGCACTTTTGTAGCAATATGCATAATTAGAAATGAGGAACAGAATGTAACGTCTTTGAAGTTTTGTAAAAATATATATTTAATGTTATATTATGTAATAATTAAAAAAGCAAACTCATTATATTTTTAACGTTACTTTAAGAAAAATGGAATTATTAGTAACAGTTAAGATTTGAGTAAACAAGTGTCATATAGAATTGATTAGTAACCTTTTCAAATAATTGTAAAGAGAGTAATATGTATTGTTTCTTGAAGGGGATTTATAAATTTGAATAAAAGATATTCAATTGAATTTAATTTCAAAGTAAAATTTTAACTTATTGATGGGTGTCTTTAAATTCTTATGAATACTAGCTTATCATATTTGTACTTTTAACTTAACCTTAAAGAAAGTTAAGAGTTCAAACATGATAAGCTAGCTGAGGAAGTTTATTTTATGCTTAACCGACTAAGAACTTGTTTTCCGATCTTAAAGAAAAGAGTTTTAGTTCTTAAAAATAAATTTATTTTTTGGGTCTAAAGGAATATCTTCCTTATAGTTTTAGGTTGGTATCACCAATTTATTTTCGAGTGTGCTATCATCATCATCATCATCATCATTTCGCATGCGGATGCTCTGTGACAAAAAGCCTTTCAACGTCGTTAGCTTAATAACTGTCAAGTTGATGTACGTGTATGAATAGGGGGCGTGGCCTGCCCATACGCTCCTTTTTTTTTTTTGCACATATTCTTTAGCTTTTGCTGGTGCAGTCAAGCCACATAATTACAGCAACAACAAGAGCACCACCCACAAGTGTAAGTGGGAGGGGGGGGCATGGTGCCAGGGTTATCCTTTCAAAGGACATGTGCCAATATGACGAACTGCGGTTGGCTGCACACAAAAAAGAACGGGGAATGCTAAAATAGAGGGGCACCGGCACCAAGCAGTCAAGAAATGTACACACTTTCAGTGATAGAAGACGCTTTTAATGTCCTGGAGCAAATGGTTTATTTTCTAAACATTAAACACTTCATTAATTTTAAGACATTAAAATATGCCTTGAAGCCCTAGCCTTACAATCGTCTTTATTAAAATTATTGATTTATATTTAGTTTAGTGTTTAGTCTAATTTTTAACGAAACCAAAGACAATTTTTGTCATTATGGATTGTTAAATTTACACCTTAGGTATATTTTGATTTTTAGCTTACTTAAATTGGTTTAAAGTTAGATAGCATAGAAAATTACTAAATAAATATTTGTTTTAAATATTTCTGTACAGTCTCAAATATAAAAAAAATTGGTAAATTTATTTTCAAAATTTTTTCAGAATTCTTCTTCAAAATATTATTTTTCAGGATTTTTTTTGCATAATGTATTTTTCGTTCTAAGGACTTATAAATAATATAACTATAGTTAGTTTGTAGGTATAAAACTACCCACATATACTCACTTTCAGAAATTTTCTCAGAGGTATTCAAAAAAAAAGAGAAAGAAAAAGAAAAAGAAAAACAGGACTGAGAGTGCGGTTCAGTCACTAGAAATGTGTGAGTGCCATTGATGTTTGTTGGGTGGATGGGATGGAATGGAATGGAATGGCATGGAATGGGTGTTTGTGGCCCCATCTGATCCCCTTGAAAACGCCCCCCTGCCCATCCCCTTTGGCAATCGTCGACCTCGACGGTCTCATTTCCTCGAGTGGCAGCCAAAACAAAAGATTTCTACTTGCTGCACCTTATCATCTCGACATTGCGGTCTTTTTATTTTCTACCCAGCCCCCCGAATGACATTTTGCACTTTATTAAAACCACATCAACGAAGCGGAAAAGTCAAATGCAATGCTGATTACCCTTGTGGTGGGTGGTGGGTGGTTAATGGTGGACTCTTGGCCACATTTGTCCTTGCGGCTGACAAGCTGTGGAAATTGGCGCTTGATGGCGTCCCTAACGGAAACTGTTTAATGGCCAACGGGAGAGGGATCAAAATCATGATTAAGGATCACTAGAAAATTGCAATTCGGGCTTGACGACACAGGACAATCGAAAACGCAGAGTGAAACACAATAAATAAAGGTGTACGACTTTTCTAATATTTTTAATAAGAAAAATAAGAAAAGAAACGTTTACATCATTTCGTAACCTTATAAAACAAATTAAGAATTTTCTATGTCTTTTGTAACAGCTTAGGAAAATTAAAAAACTAAAAGTAACGAAACAAATTTACTATCATTTTGAATTTAAATTGGTGTAAACATTTTTTCAAATCTTTTTCATGTAATGATATTTTTTTCACTTTCGTTTTCAGTAAGACATTAGTTGTCTTTAATTAAAAAAAATATCACGAAGATATTTTTCAAAACTAAGAAAACAAATCTGTAACTTAGAGTGAATGTGAAATGAATTATCAATAAATGGAAGATATCATTTAAGGATTTATTACATTACTTATATACTGTGAGCAAATGTAAACTATATTTTTCGAAATATTTACTTTATTTATTTTAAAGTAAAAAAATGAAATAAACACATTCAAAAATAGCCTAACCATTGTTAACATTACTTTGCAGATAATTTCCAAACCAAAAATAACAAACACAGAAATGAAAAAGCTTGTTCTCTCAGATGGCCTTTAAAGATTTTCTCAGTTCCCGAAAGAAAAACCGAATTTACCGCTTAGTTGGACGGTTTTCCCGCTGCGGAAATAGTCCCAAGTTCGGTTTATCAAAAAAAAAAAAAATGCTATCTGGAACCGAAAACCCGGGGAAAATAAAAAAGGAAAACCAGCGAGCAAACAGAAAATGGAGCGGGCAAGGGCAAACAAAAATAGATAGAAAGCGAAATGTGTGGGGGCGGGTGTGCGTTTTCGCCTGTCGCTGTTCCAGGACAACTGACATCTCTGCGAGGACATGCAGGACAGCAAGGACATCCAGCATCCAGCCAGGATCCCATTGCCACCACTCCAAAAGCACCCAGCAGCCGTACATAAGGCCCATCCTATGTACAGGTCCGGCAAAAAAGAAGAGTAGACAGGTGAACACAACAACACCTGAAGGAGCAGCAGGAGCAGGACGATGTGGTAGGACACCAGATGACAGGACAACGAAAAAAGAGCGACTTACCGACGGAGCCCACGTGCACAGGCAGAATATTCTATGCCAAATATATTGTAGTAGCCGCCAAAAACTCTTCAAATTCGCAAAATGATTTTAAGAAAATATTATAAAATACCAAAATGACATTTCACTTACCCCTACTTAATTAAAAAATTTATATTTATCAAACGTAACATAACATTTTAGTGTAATAATAGTATTTAAACTATTAAATTTACAATCGATTATATTTTCAAAACATATATCAATGCAATACAAAAACTGAAAATTATAGCCAGTTAAGGTTTATTATTTTATTAATTTATTGTTGATATAATATTTTGATTGACTACAAAGAACTAAAATTATTTATTAATGAATCCGGCAAAAATATATTGGAATATTCGATTTTTGAAGTATAAAGTGATTAATTAAAAAAAGTGAAGTTAATTTAAGTTTATTTGTAATGTATTTATCTAATTGATTCTAAGACAGTAAATGTATTTTTTTTTAATATTTTTGTTTAGGTTTAGAAAGCTGTGTTTGAATATTTGAAAGAACTTGAATTGTTTTAGTTTCAATATAAAAGCCATTCTTAGTTTTGAAAGTAATAAATCTAAATGGTTGGTACCTGCAAATATTTATACCTATATCGATTGTTATACTGAAACGTTTAAACTTAAGATATAATACAGGGAATTATAGAACAAACTTTAAACAGGGAATTTTTTTTTAAACCTGGCCAATTTACGATCTGGGAATGCAATCAATTTATAGATCTGCAGGCCGGAGATATTTTGAATTTTTTGGAAATTCAGGAGCCACTTCCGCAGTGTTTCGAATTCCATGGCCTCCATGGCCGTGTTGGCCAAAAAGCGGGCCCAATGAAGCAGGGGCGTGGATTGCAGGAGCGGAATGGGACCGGGAAGGGGTGGTCCTTGGCCACCTCAGACACAGGGCGCGTATATATGTATGTATGTTGGGTCGGCATAGCCAGCATTTACAGCCCTATGTGTGTGCAGAGGGTTGCTATATATAAATATATATAATATATACATATAAATCATATACAAGGGAGGGTTCCGCTTCGTTCCGTTCCGGTCCGCAAAAAGCGAGGCAAAGTAAAGCGCTATAAGAGCAAATATGGCTGCCAACACCCGAATTCGACACGTAAAGTGACGCGTTAGCTGCGTTGCTATGACAACCCAAAAAGGCATCCTGACTTTTCCCCCCATTTCCCATTTTCCATTTTCCACTGCCCAGGAAAATCTCCTGCCCTCCTTCCCAAAAAAAAAGAAAAAAAGAAAAGAAAAACGCGGTGGAAAATCGGACAAAAAAGATATAAGAGCAAAGGAAACGGCTTGGCTTTTCCAGGGTTTTTTCTTTTCTTTTTTTATGTTCTGGGGGGTTTTCGCTTTGAACTGAGAAGGACGTAAATAAAGTTGATGCGGCGGTCTATATTGGTGGGTCATCGGATTTCGTTTAATGAGATTTTCCATACACGTCGTCGTCAGTCAGGTGAAAAAGAAGGAGCAGAAGATGGGGAGTCCCCCGGATTGGAAAAGTTTACCATGGTGACGCGAATTTTCCGTCGAAAAACGGCACTTGAAATCTCTGGGGGAATTCACTTGGAGTGCGAACAATTGAAAGTACATACCACTGTTCTTCGGTCAGCTGAACAAAGGCATTTCCCCTCTTAATTAGGTGGATTTTTCTGCATTAAATATGGTTTATGTTATGTAAATAATAATAACAGCTGGGGCGGGGTTTGGAAAAACCCATTCTCAATGTGCTTTTATTGAATTAATAATAATTATATTAAAAAAGAATGGAATAAACGAGAGTAGCATGGTAAAATATACAAATTGTGGCACTGAACTTAACAAATTTAGAAGCCATTGTTTATAAGTTATTTACTCACATAACAAATAATTCTTTTTGGAAAAATATGCATAACAAATCAAATAAGTAAGCAGGATTTTGAGAATTCATTAATAACAAAAGCTCAAAACAAATTGTGTATAATGAGCTATAAAAACCGAAAATCAAATTATGTTGTAAACTTTGATTGTTCAAGCTTTAAGATATAATTAAAATACTAAAATCTAAAATGCCAAAAACCCTTAAACCAGAAGATTTTACTTTTCTTTTATCACTTTTACATATAAATAGTAATAAATTCAAATATGTTTATTTTGCGATTTTTTGTACATTTATTATATACATTTTATATATACATCTAATCATATTTTACTGTATGCCACTTAATTAAATCTTAAAATTCTTTCAAAAATAAATTAACTATGAAAAGCGAAGCCAATTAATAATGTTACATTCCAAAATGGCGCACTTCATTTAGGCTTATATATAATAAGTTAAAAATTCCCCGAGCTACGTTCACTTTTGACACGGTTCTTCATTTTTTCGCCCCCTGGGAATTAACCCAAATTGCTGATATGTTCGTATCACATGGTATTCGAAATACAAACTATAAAATACAAAAAAAAAAATATATAAAAACACAAAAGAGCGCGCAGGGTGCAATGCATTCAAATCAAGCGAATCGGGCTCGAATCAACGAAATCCGGACGCAGTTCGGTGCACTCCGAGGATTTTGATATCCTTTATTTTTGTTTCGGTTACCCATCTTCTGTATTGTTTTGTTTTTGTTTTCGTTTTGTTTTTGTGTGTGCGTCTGTATTTTTTATCAGCGCTCATCTGCCTGTCTGCATTGAGATTTTCAAACTGCACTCGCGCCCCTGAGAGAAAACAATTGTTTCGATTGCGCAAAACGTGAATTTCGTTAGCGATCCTGCAGGATAATAGCTCAAGGCTGTGTGCCCCTATTGTTGCCGTCAGAAAACTCTCAATCCTTGGCACACACACACAAACCGTTTGTCGGCTAAGCAAACAAAGTAATTGGGTTGCCAAATATTGCGCAGACAATCCCGATTCCCGATGCCCGATGCCCGATGCCCGATTCCCAATGATTTCCCCATCTCCCCCACCTAGATATCCGAATATATTTCTTTATTTTGCCGGAGATCTTGAGACGTTGATAAACACGAAGGTGCATCCTCTTTACTGAGTTGGCGGAAGCAGACAATTGTCCTTTGGCTTGAGGGAGAAGTAAGAAAGGATCCTCCGCATTTGCCAAGTAAAGTAGAGGCTAGAGGATCTACGAGAACCTAAGCCGAGAAGCTAAGTAGCTGCGATCGCCGCTTTTAGATAGATCGGTTTACAGATGCCGAGATACGAAAGAGTTGTCCCCCGTGTTTAAGGATTACATTCAAATCCAAAGGATCTGTCAAATTGTGCGTGGGTTTTACATTTTTCGTTTTTTTTTTTTTGGGACCTTAAACAAGGTGTTGCGCCAGCTGTCGCTCATTCAGAAAGTCGCCGAACGAAAGGATCCCGCTTAATATTTCGTTGGGACTCGCGGGAAAGGAGGCACGAGAGCCGTATAAAAACTTTTCACAAAAGTTCGTGGCCCAGGCTTTGAAGTGGCCGACGATCCTCTGGAAACAGCACACACCCAACGAGAATTATTTGTCAAAATTATTCAATTTATTTTCATTCAAAGCAAAAATGCAGAAAATCTGTATAAAAAAGTAAGCTCACATATATTATATATAAACAAAAATGATGTTTATTTAAACGATTTTAAAATGGCAAAAAATCGATTTTTATTATATCAAAAACTTGTTTATTTTTATTTTATAAAAGTCTAATATAAAAGCCTTTTAAATTTTAATTCAAATGCTTTAAACATAAGAATAATTATATTATCTCTATTTGTAATTATTATCTTTTCGCTGCCTATTTTTTATTTTTCAAAGATATTGCTCTGGCATTTTCTGTACACCAATGCTAATAGGCTTACCAACCTTGTTAAAATTAATAAAATGATATTAAAATTCAGTTAATAATAATAATAATAATAGTAAATATAATAGTAATAAATATTAAAATTTAATAATAAATCATTATATTTAATACAATGTATATAAAATGCCATTTTATTTAAGTTAAGTATGGTTTACATGAACATTAAATTTTCAGATATTAAAATCAATTCCAAAAAAAGTCTTATGTTATTGTTTCATATTCAAATTAACTAAAAATATTCAAATTGAGTACAAAGTGTTTCGATTTACTACTTTGTTTTATAACTTTAAAGTAATGAATGAATGAAATTACTTAACTATAAACGAAGTATTTCAAAACATTTAATAATTGTCCGGAAACATCTCTTAACTTCGAGTATTTCCTGCAGCTTAACGACCATATCCGTTGGCATTCTCCAGAGAATTAGCTCACTTTCGAAGTTCAAACATTTCCCCTTGGGCGTGTGCGTTTGATTTGCCAGGATCTCTGGGCTGTGGCTCAAAATGCCGGCAAAAGGGGGACGCCTGTCATAACTGCACAATGGGAATGAGGGACGCGAAATCGCAGGACTCACAGGACTCGCAGGACTCACAGGACTTCCTTCCTTTGTTTCGAATTCCCCATATAGATTTCATTCCGCTCAACGAAGGTAACCGATACGGATGCTTGTTCTTTTAATTGCTGGGGCGAAAACGATAGGCAATCATCATCGTCTGAATCTAAATCTGAATCCGAATGTGAATCAGAATCCGAAGTTGAATCGGATCAGGAATCAGAAATCAGGATGGCAGGATGACGGGGGCAGCGGCGTCCATTTGGCGTCGACTGTTGGCGGTCGGCGGCATTTTGATTGTCGGCTTTTGCGGCCGGCACAGAACTATATCGGATTACACATCCCAGCTTGTCCATTCGTTGGAACAAAACTGACTGATGGACTACAAAGCGGACAAGGACAAAGTGTCACTTTCGTTCCGAAGTACCGAAATACCAAAATCGGGACTGGAAAAAGAAGATCCACTAGTTGCCTTTCTATTTAGAACCATGAACTCAAGCTCATTTGCAAGAAACATGAAGTATAATATAAAGCTTTATTTAAGCCTATATTATTTTGAACTTAATATTTATGAAAAATGATCAGTCATAATATACACATTTATGTAATTGGTTTATCATAAACCATAACACATAGTAATGAAGTAATTAAAAAAATATATAAATATGATGACTAATGTCGAATACCTAACCTAATAAATTAAAATGTAATCATAAATACAACAATCTAAGTAACGAAAAAACAAAGAAAGAAAGTTTCTTAACTCTGCATTAAGTATTTACATATTTTCATAAGAAAGTTGTTTTTAAAATTAAGACTCAAATCAATATTTCGTTTTGTAAAACTTTAAAAATTTGATTTTTAGCAGAAACCAAAAAATCAAAAGATCAAAACTCTGGGATATTAGAATGGTCAAAAGTTGTCAAGTTTAATTCTTAAAAATTTTAAGCCTGTTTTTGCCAAACCTACAAAAACCCACAAAACACTTGTATTTTGTATCAAAACCTTGGGGAAGAATCTAAAAGTTAAGAATGCAATAGATTGTTGAAATCTCCATTAAATTTCCAAACGATTGGCATCCACTGCCTAAAAAATTTCACTTTTATTTAATTTCAGCATAATATCTTATTTGTACAAAATGCAAAAATGTTAAATTTATTTTTAAGCGATGCGCGCGTAAATTCCGAATATTCTGAAAATAACGACCCTGTCTTTAACCCTAAGCAGCTGAGAGCGCCATCTAGCGGATAACAGCAGACACTACAACCTAGTCGGACTGGAAACCCAATTCCAAATTTTAATTTATACACACTCCCAAACCGATAAGCGAGTATCGATTTCCTATCGGTATTTAAATATCCGATAAATGTCCTTTTCAAGGGTAACATTTTTTAGCACATTTTAAAATTAGTTAAGCTGGCAATACTGCAACGAACGGTCTGAGAGCATTGAAACATTGAAAGTCAAAAAATCGCAGAAAATAGAGAAAGGCGAAAAGTAAACGACTTCCGCCCCGCCCGCAAAAAAAAACGGAAATTCGCAATTTAAAACACCGAAACGGAAACAAGAAAAAAAGAAAAATAAATCCCTTTTACCGAAAGGAAGAAACGGACAAAAATCCAGGACTTTCAGTTGTGACAAAATCGAACAAAGGAGAAAAGTCGGATTACGGATTTCGGACTATATATATATATATATAGATTTATATATATAGCTTGTATATAGCTTGATTCCGGGTCTCAATTTGCCCGTTATCCTTGGCGGCTTCGTTCTTTTGTTGTTATTGAATTATTATGTAAGCTTTTTTGGAGTGTTGTGAGTGTGTGTGTGTGTGTGTTGTTTTTGTTGTCGCAATAAACTCTTTATTGTCAAAGGCAATTGAAAGGCCCAGGCCCAAGCCCACGCCCCCACAGCCCCTTTTCGTCCACTCATCGCCCAGCGCGCCCACTTTCCACCCCCACAAAAAAGGAAAACACAAGCGCACACGCAGGACACGAAGGACCTTTGTCTAAAAAGCCAAGTTGTTGCTGTTGCACTTATTTGATTTGATGACTAAGTGTTGTGTGTTTCGGTTTTTTTTTGTCGGTTTTGGTTTTTTTTTTTTTTTTGTTGTAAAGGAAAGGACAACGAGGCGATATCGATCGCCAGGTTGCCAATTATCGATAATTCGTGTGACGTGTGCGCTGCGAAATTCAGTTCAAGGCAACGCCTCTAGTCCTGTGTCTCCGCTTTGTGCTCTTGCTTCGCCGCCCCCATCCCCCATTTTTGCCATCCCTTTTCGCTAATTTAATAACAACATCTATGATTACATTTGCACAACCGATAGATAAATCGATGTTTTTGATACATTTAACTGTTTCTTTTGAAATGGAAATTTAATTGTATATTTCTAATTTACTTGCCTTGCTATTCTTAAAGGTTTAGGATACCCCTTTTCTGCTAATTTAATAAAAACATAAAAACATAATTGCATTTTCAAAACCGATAACTTGAAACAGCTTATGCGATTTCTTCGATACATTTAATTATTCATTTTGAAATGGCACTTAAATTGTATGATTCTTGTAAACGCTTATGAGATTCTTAATTGGTTTGTGAATCTTTAAGGTCTAAAAAATATTTTCTATAACAACAACATCTATTATTGCATATCGATTGTTTCGATAAAATCAAATTTTATATTCGAAATTAGAATTCAAGTGTAAACTTTTTTGAAGTGATTTAGTTGCTTTGTCAAAAATAATTTAAACCATTACTATATGCGTTTTCCGGAGTTCTGGCTAGAATTATTTTTAAAATTATCTTTTTTTTTTATTGGATAATAAAAATTAAATAATTATTTTTCCCCTTAATGTACCTGCTTTGTTTTTGTTTCAGAATTCTGTACAGGATGTTGTCGCTGTCGTCGCCGCCGTGGCTGCTGCTCCTCGTCCTTTTCTTCTTTGCCAATGGCTCGGCAACGGTGGTTTCCTTCACGGAGAACGTAACATTGGCGACGTTACCTGCGTCCTCGCCAATTTCCGTGAGTTTCAGTACGGTCTCGCCGGCTGCACCGCCCATTTCCCTCGAACTGGAGAATCAAACAGTCATCAGTAGCCCAAGTGCAAACAACGAAGCCAGCGATGAGCAAACCACTGGCAGTTCCAACAGCCACATTAGCAATCCCAGCAGCAGCAACATCAGTATGCCCAGCAGCAGCAGCAGCAGCAGCAGCAGCAGCAGCAGTAGCAACATCATCACCAGCAACAACAACATAAGCAATCTCGATGCCAACAGGAATTTCACTTCAATATCCACTTCGAGCACAACGACGGCCGCCAATTCTGGCGGGGATCGGGATAGGGAACGGGAACGGGAGCAGGATGCCCTCATCCTGGCCACGCCCACTGCCCACTTGAACGGCAGCAGTGCGCTGCCCGAGCATCAGACCATTGGCCAGGCACCGCCCACAAAGGGGGAGCAGGAGGCGATCCTGCGAGCCTTGGACTGGCTGAAGGAGAAGAGGGCCTCGGACTACGGCTGGGGCAACGACACCCATGTGGTCATCCTGGCCAAGGAGCTGTCGGGCGGCCGGGATCCCAACGACAGTGTCGATGCCCATGTCCTGGTCATTCAGGAGCTGGAGGACACGCTGTCCGTCAAGGAGATGGAAATCGAGATACTGGCCATGCTGGATCGCCATCACACGTTGCCCAAGCCGCTCGATCTGGACAAGCTGGCCCGGTATGTCCTCGCCCTGGGCTCCCTGTGCAAGGATCCCAAGCACTTCCATGGCCACGATCTGGTGGCCACACTGCAGCACCACGAGCCGGCGCAGGACATCGAATTCGCCCTGACCACGCTGTCGGCCTGCAGTTCGGCGGCCCATGTAAGGAAACGCCAGATCCGGCGACTGCTGGACATTGCCAGTGGAGTGACCGACCAGAGTGTCGATGCCATTGCCATGGTCATCCTGGCGTTGCGGTGCATCGTCACCGACCACCGCCATCGCCACCTGCAGCACTTCGTCCGTCGACCGGCACGGGGGCTGGCCAGTCTGCAGGATCAGCGGGGCAGCTTCGGATCGCTGCGCAGCACGGCATTGGCCATGCAGGCTCTGCAGGATCTGGAGTACGACCCGGCCGGACACTGGAACCGCACGGCCGCCTCGCGCTACATCCTCAGTCGCCAGCGGGCGGATGGCGGCTGGAGCGAGGAGCCGCTGCAGGATGGCCAGGAGCCCGACATCGGAGTGGGCCTCACCGCGGACATCATCCTGGCCCTGGGCTGGAAGGGATTGGGTGCGGTGCGGGCACTGCAGTGCGACCATGTGATACGCGAGAGCAGCGATCCCACGGGTGAGTTATCCCAATTTTTTACAAGCCAACAATTATATAGAACGGGGTTACCAATCTCTAAATCACAGCATGTTGTATCTCTTGGGCTAAGGCAACAAACGTTAATAAATCGCGGTAACATATACCGTTGAATTTGTCAAAAAAATTTCTAATCGAATGGCATCCACAGTTCAAAATGTTGAAAATTAACCAATTTCCGCAAAAAATTATGATGTACCTTACAAAAAAGTCCGAAAATTGGACATAAAATTAATTCTTCAAAAAACTTTTTCAAAATTCGATTTTTATTCCAAAGAAATATTTATTTTAATCGTTCGGGGATTGATAGTATAGGTTGCCAGCTGTTCAAAACAGCATCTATTGTGGCTTTGGGTCTTATTTTGGCAAAGTTACAACAAAAAGACTCTTCAGAAATAATTTATTCTGAAATATCTCCAAAAACACATTAAAAACTCGGTTTTTCTGCCAAAACCTTAGGAAATAATGGTCAAAAGTTTGAGTGCCATATACCGTTGAATTCGTCATAAAATTTCCAATCGAATGGCATCCACAGTTCAAAATGTTGAAATCTAACCAATTTTCGTAAAAAATGATGATGTACCCCCTTACAAAAAAGTCAGAAAATTGGACAAAAAATTAATTCTTCAAAAATCGTTTTTCAAAATTCGGTATCTGTTCCAAACAAATAATTATTTATTTTAATTGATCGGGGATGGATAGTATAGGTTGCCAGCTGTTCAAAACAGCATCTATTGTGGCTTTGGGTCTTATTTTGGCAAAGTTACAACAAAAAGACTCTTCAGAAATAATTTATTCTGAAATATCTCCAAAAACACATTAAAACTCGGTTTTTTCTGCCAAAACCTTAGGAAATAATGGTCAAAAGTTTGAGTGCCATATACCGTTGAATTCGTCATAAAATTTCCAATCGAATGGCATCCACAGTTCAAAATGTTGAAATTTAACCAGTTTTCGTAAAAAATTATGATGCAACCCCTTATTTCAAACTTACTCCTCGAATTTCTAATTTCTTTTTTGACTATTTCTTGACTTGACTTGCCCACAGAGAACGGAGAGCCGAAGCTGGCGGTTCCCTTCGGATTGAGTTCCTCCGCCGAGGAGTCGGATGCCAAGAACATCTCGTATACGTACACACTGTGGGTGGGATCCAATGTGACCGAGGCCTTCTCCCTGTCCCTCGTGTCGCCAAAAAACACTAGCTTTTTCAAAGCCATGACCCAGGCGGCCGAAATGGATCCCAGGTGAGTCAACAGAAATGATCGAAAGTTGTCCTTTAATTACTTAATAATACCTATAACCATACAGATTTATTTTTGAGGCGCGGGAGTGGCCCAATGGCCACTATGTGCACACCCTGTACGGCAAAAAGAGGAGCCCCGAGGGTGAGTCACCCAGAACTGATATTATATCCCCAGATAATACTGGCATACATTTAATCAATGTTTCAGGTATCACTACTGGCTGCTTTATCGATTGCCAGAGCTGCCCGATCCCAATAATACGCCCGGGAATCAGCTTATTGCGCCTGTTGGTAAGTTCGATTCCGATTCAAGATTGTAGTGGAACTTCTCTAACTCGAAATAGTAGATTGATAAAGAGATTACTTTCAGGGCTAAAACTATTAAAACCATTTAAAAACTATTTCAATTTGGAAGGTTACAAATCTATAAAAATTTGATTTAATTACCAAGGCCATAAATTTGAGGTTCTATACATTTTCAATAAGGTTTTAAAGGTTTTATGCCTTTAGAGAATTCTATGATTAAATTATATTATGTTAGGATTATAGCTACAGATATCAAAAACGTTTTAAAAATGGTTTATAAAGGTGTTGAAAAGTATGCAATGAAATATAAACTTCGGACTAAAAAGTATCTGTTAATTTTGTGTTGCATACTTTTAGACAGCTTTTAAAGTAATTTTAAAAAAGGTAGTGATTAACATAAGGGCATATGTTTAAAGGCACCTAACTTATGATCAACAATTCATGGCTAATTAGAGTCAGAGAAGTTTGGACCACAACGAACAGGTGATAATTGAGATGGTAACTCTTGCAGGTGTGGACGAGCTAATGGTCGAGGATGGGGAGCACTATCTGTACTGGTACAAGAAGCTCTAAGCACGCGGCCTTAGACGGAGCTGCAGTTTAACCCACTAAGCAAAGTCGATAAACACCCGGTGCTATTGGACTATATCTATTATACATATATATGGCCATATAGTCACGACTCACACACACACAACACACACGCAACAAGCAAAGAAGCTAAGAACAAATAATGGCAAACACACTCGACCAGGAATAGGTGTATTTACTACACCTATTCCTGACTGGGTGCATTGCTCCCTCTCTATATATATTGCATATATATCTGCATAATAATGGCGTAATCAAAAAAAAAAAAAAACCAAAAAAAATACACACAGAGAAAATCACAAGAGAGTGAAAGATCGGTGAATACAGAAGGAGGTTAAAAACGTGGAAGCCCTGATTTCTAACGAATAACTAGGATACAACACCCCAAAAATACCAAAATAGTTAAATGCTCTAGACCCCACAAATGATCTCGATTCGGAGCACCTCAGGCTAAAAAAAAAAAAAAAAAAAAAAAATTATGCATAAAGCGATAACTAAACGAAAGGAGGGTAATGGAAATGGTAATGTGTGATCACAAAATGTATCGACTTAAATGCACTAACAACTGGCATCGAACGGTTAGCAATCCGTCCGTTTTAGGCCCTCTCAACAAAAGCTTCGCTTGGCAGCGATGCATACATATTTCGTTGCTCGTTTAAAAAAGACACCCAAAGAAACTAAGTAAAACCAAATGCTTTATATGTTATTGAAGTGGAAGAGATAGGGAGGAGATATCCTTGGCATCCAATGGATCCAATCGATCTGGAGAGGTAGACAAAACGGAAGAGCTGGGAATCGAGGCCATCGAGAGCTAGTCCAAGCGATGAAGCATGTTATACCAAACACCGTACGTAACAATAAGTGATTGAAAATCATCCTTAGACATACACACATACTGCATAAATCGATATATACATCTTGCATATACATTTAAAGAAAACCAAAAGAGAAAAATAGATAAAAAAAAAACAACTAGTTTTATATGAAGTTAAGCAAACGAAAAAGGCCGTGGCATATTATATAACGATTATACAGGATAGCGACAAGGAGGAGAGAACAGTACTACCCCAGGACACTACTATATACAAACGCTCTATATGCCTGTCAAGCACTACTCACTCCCCATTATTGCATAGTAGATACATACATACATAAGCCCCATGCCGTACTACCCATATATAAAGTAACACTATCTATCCCCCGGAAAAGCCTACTCATTGTATATCATTATCTACATTACATCTACATCTACCACACCCACATTTCTTCACTTGTCACTCGAACTTTCAAGCCGTTGATCTTAAAGCCTAGCCTAACCGAAGAAAACTACAAACTACTACAACTACTACTTGAGAACTTTAAGTGCAGCAGCGAATCCAAAACTAAACGAAACTTAACATTACTTACCTAGCGATCTAAACTAACTCGTTTATATTATAAGCATGAAATTGAGCTTTTTAATTGTGCAGAATGAACCCAAATTAGAACACGAAACACCCACACCTAGACACTGATGGAAAAACGGAGAGAGAGAAGCGTAGGATTTGAGGAATGAGTTATGTATGTTCTTTAGCCCTGTACTATACAGTATGTCCCCTTCTATGACGACCCATAGAGTTAATTTTGAGGTCCACAACTTTCAAGCGACAGCAACAGCCGGTACAGTTGTGCAGTGTCATTCGATTTCACTCGAACTTTTCGAAATTTAATGTTTGTTCAAATGATGTTATCGATAAAAGTATTTAAAATGAATACAACTCTGTAGAAATCGAAAACATTTATCGTTTTTTGAGGAAACTATTGTGTATCATTTTATCGAAAATTCGATCAGTTTTATGTTCTTTTTAAAAGAACTTGATATCGATGATTGTGTTTTAATTAATTACAACATTTTAGAAATTAAGAAAATTGCGTTTTAACCATATTGATTTCTTAAAATTCGTTAAGTTCATCGAAAAGTATACCTTGCAATTGAAACCTGCTGCTGCTGACTTCTTATATTCTGTTTGGTGAGTGGAGAAAGTAACAAGAACAAGCGTGAATAAACATCAAAATAATTGAAAACTACATAAAAAAGTGTTTTTACTTAAGAAATGTTACCAGAATACACGTAAATAACGTTGGATTATGGACAAAAGGTAAGAATTTCTTTTTTCAAATTTAAAATTTAAGCTTTATTTCAGCTTTTAATGCGGAGAGGCGACTCATTTCGATTTCAGGCAGATTAACAATGTTGTAGTTTTATTTTATTATTACGTTCATTCATTTTTTCTTTTTAGTTTGCCATTTAGTTTTTGCGCTGTATATTGTATGAATATAATATATAATATATAGATTCGATATTCGTTTGTCTTTGCTACGATTTGAAGAAGGCCGCATAGAGCACGAAGGCAACAGATTTACAACATCAAACACTTTACAAATACATACGTTTCGATTAGTCATGCACACATTACACACACGCC
The DNA here is from genome assembly GCF_025200985.1 of Drosophila gunungcola. Lineage (NCBI taxonomy): Eukaryota > Metazoa > Arthropoda > Insecta > Diptera > Drosophilidae > Drosophila > Drosophila gunungcola. The sequence goes on along the minus strand of NW_026453187.1, from coordinate 673,846 downwards.
TAGCTAACTAGGATGGATTGGATTTGGATTTGGATTTGCATTTGCATTTGCATTTATGATTGGCAACAATTCGAGTTCAAACAATTACACACTCGTTTCGTCTGGAATTTGTGGTTGCAGTTTGTATATAGGAATAGTAAAAGCGATTGAATCATGAATCATGTATAAAGGAGCGGGGCGTTAAGTAATCCTTGAAGCATTCAAAGTTCAATCCGGAAACTATAATAATCTCAAGCTGAGTTCATCCATTTACAAAAATAAATGGTGACTCTTGGATGCAAAATATCTCAGTGTAAGCGAATAAAAATGTATAGGAAAATATTATGTAGGTAGTCTCCGTTTTGAACAGTAACCTTTAGTAAAATATAATGCACTGTGAGACATGGAATTTGCAAAGTAGAAATATAGTTTTTACATTTTAGTATGTCGATTCCATCACTTTTCTTTGACTTTCTAATTTACAAACACAATTAAAATTAATAAATTCTTGGCTAAAGTAAACAATTACGTTTGAATTCCACTTTGCAAACTCCCATCAATCGTTAATCTATAGATTGGCATTCTTAGTTCCACTTCCGAATCACATTTTCGATCGATCGTTACATTGCACATTGAGTTAAATTTCGAGGAAAATGTTGTGGAAGTGGAATCTTCAGATATTTTGAAGAGAATTACTTTCGTCCCGCCCTTTACAGTGTATTATATTCTAAATATGAATGCTTAGGTTTACGTAGTGAGGCGGCTCTGCTTTGTTCTCCCTTTGAGTAGCCCTCTTCCCGGGGGATTCCCCTGCTCGACTTCGTCGTCGGTCAACTGCCATCTCGCTCGCATTCGTGTCCTCCATTGCTCACATGGCGAAGCTGAGCTGCAGGGCATTGCGCAGTTCGTTGAGCACCATGGATCCGATGACCATCTTTTCGCAGTTGACCAGCAGCGTGAGCGACTCCTCCGTTTGCCAGTGGAGGGTGAGCAGGACGAGGCTCTTGGAGCTCAGCGTTTGGCCGGCAAAGCAGTGCAGCTGGCCGCCGGAAGAGCTGTGCGTATGCGCCACATTGATGCACTCGAAAACCTTTTGCCGTAGAGCGCTGACATCGATCAGATCTCTTCTCAAGCCGCGCAACTCGCACTGGTGCTCGTTCATGCCCCTCAACTTGGCCCGCTCCTCGCGGTGACAGCTCTCGCCGATCTGGACGGATCTCACCAGCTCACCCACCGGCGGTTTCAGTTGCAATCGTGACGTGCCCGCACTGGAGATTATCTCCAAGTCCAGCGCATGCGTAGAGTCATTGAAATCCACGCCCAACACTCCACTGGCCGTTTGTTGCGGCTGCAGAATGGTGACGGGCGCAAACTCATTCAACTGCATGCCGGCTGGCAATGTCGAGGCTCCCAGTCGAATCGCCGTGATCTCCTGCTCGCCACGGTTCTGAAACTGCAGCTCAATGGAGCACATGCTCGAGGAGTAGAGATGCGGCGAGCGGGTGAAGCGGTAGGCCAACTGCAGCCCATGGCCACTGACCTTGTTGAGCAGCTCCTTGTGCTTGAACTCGATGTGCGAGGGACCCACCAGTTCCACCCTGTTCCGGGCATGCTGCGGCTGCAGTGGTGCCGCCTGGCCGGCCATCAGTGGAGTGCCTGTTGGGGATTAGTTTTTAGTTATCTAAATCGTTTCAGGAAGCATGCTGGCTCTCACCAGGCGTCAGGAAACCTCCCAGCGAGGGCGTCATCACCGGACCAATGGGCGGAATGTCATCCAGATCGAGCAGCAGTTCCAGATTGCTCTTGGAGGGCGTTTGCTCTGGCTGCTGCTTCTCCTCGTTTGCCTTTACCTTCTCCATTTTTGGCTGCCCAGCCACCTGCAGCTGCTGCTCCTTCTTTTCCGCTTGGTTATTGGAGTCGCTATTGGAGTCGCTGTCGTCGCTGCTGCTGCCACTGTACGCCGAGGAATCCTCGCTGTCCGAGGTGCCCGAGAAACCAGCCGCATTGTTATTATTGTTCGTGATGGCCTTCGCCGGCGAAGTGGGCATTTGATCGATAAGCTGCTTCTGCTTCGTGGAGGAAACCTTTGCGGGCAGCTCCTTCCGATGCTCCTCCTCCTCGCCGCTGCTGCCGCTGCCATCGCTATCGGAGTCACTGTCGCTGGTGCTGCTGTCACTGCTGCTGCTGCTGCCCGACTCCGAGTACGCCGACGACTTATCCTCCGATTCGGAGAGGAAGCCCTTTTCGCCAGCCGCCCCTGAACCCTTCTCCTTGCCGCCGCTACTGCCACCGGCAGCCGCCTTGGACGTTCGCCCCGAGGGGGAATCCTCGCCGGGCAGCTTCTCCTGCATGAAACCAGCTATGTTGCGCACCGACGAGTCCGGCGGGATAACCGGAAAGGCGGGCAGTTCCTTGTAGCCAGCCGCTGGCATGTTCAGATAATGGGAGAGCGAGCCCAGCTGGAAGGTGTTGCCATCGCGGTACTTGCTCTCTGGCACCGGGGCCGGCTTGCTGGCCAGGAACACTTGGCGGGCGTGCTGGCTGAGCACCGAGCTCGAACCGCTGGCCGGGAAGATGATCTGGCGCAGGAAACGGGCGCGATCGCGCACATCGTAGTTGGGATCGTAGCGGGCCAGCGTGAACACGTACTGGCAGAGCAGCGACGTTTGCTCCGGATTGGTCAGGTAGAGCTTAACGCCCAGATTCAGCACCTGCAGCTTGACCACATCCTGCTCGTCCACAAACGACTTGGCCATTTTGCGCAGCACATCGGGTGCAATCAGTGGCACCTTCTCATTGTACTCGCCTATCAACCAGATGATGGCCGCCCGAGCTGCCGGCACATTGATGTAGTCAATCAGTTTGGCCATCTGGGTGATGATCTCGAAGTGCTCGGCTGCCTTTGTCTGCAGTAGTCGCTTAATCACCACCACGCTCTCGGCCACCACGTGCTCTGAATGGTTGAAAAATTATAAATATGAATGAGATTTCTGGGAAAACCTATTGGTAAACAGAGGAACCCACCATCATGATTGGACAGCAGATGGACCAGGCCACTCAAACAGGTCTCGGTTACCTCCTTGATGCTGGACGCACATCGTCCAATTGCCTGAATGGTGGCCGCCACAAACGAACGATCGCTGCTGGAGATGTAGGTTTGGAATTCGCGTAGGATGAGCGATATACTCCCGGCCGAGGCCAAATTGGTAAGAATGTCCAGCTTGAGGAGCTTGAGATGAGTGGGATCACTGGTGCGGACAAAGAACGACTTGAGGTGCGGCTCAAAGATGCCCTTTCGCTTGGTGGCCATGGAGGCAATGCAGTTGAGCACCACACTCTGAACTTCCTTGTGCGAGCGCAGCAGTCGTATCAGCGCCTTGGCTATCAGTTGCACCTCGTTCTTGGGCGCCACATGATGGTACAGCTGCGCCACCGCCATCACAACGGATGCGTTTCGCGACTGGAGCAGGGGTTTCGTTTGCCTCAACAACAGGCGATGGTCCACATCGATGTGGTAGCTGTTGCTTGGCGAACTGGGCGTCCTGCTGCCATTATTATTGTTGTTATTATTGGTTCGGGCCTTTTTCTTGTCATCCTCATCATCACCGCTACTATTTGCGTCTTCGCTGTGGGAAGACGAGTGCGAGGATTCGTCGTAGAAACGTTCGTTTACGGGCGTTTCACCCAGACCATCGGCCAGATCATCGTCATCCGCATTGGGATCCACGAACTGCGTGCGTGCATAGCGGGTGAGCATATTGATGATGATCACCTGACCCCACTCGTCCACGTCCACCAGTAAATTGCACAGCTTTCGATAGTTCTTGTGGATCAAATCCACGCGTTCCGGGCAGACCTAAGCATATTTATGATTAATTAATATGGGGGATAACAGATTTCCTAGCTATAAAGTCACCTCGTCGAAGGCCATCACTGCCGAGCCCACCACCAAAGTAGTGCGATCCGAGAGGAGCTTCTCTATGACCATGACCAGTTCGTCCTTCTGGTCGGCATCCAACGAATACAGCTTGGGTATGGCATGGGCCGCCGTCTTCCTCACATACGGACTCAAGTCGGCGGCACTGTCCCTTATGGCCAGCATTACAATGGGTACGATCATGCTGACCCTTATGGAGGACAGAACCCGCAGGGCCGATGCCCGGATCAGTTGATTGGGATCCTTGAGGGCCCGCTGGAACGTGGATATCGAGAGCAGGGCAAGGTCCTGCTGCTCCTCGGCATAACGCACCAGGTAGACATAGACCAGCTTCTTCACCTCGATATTCTTGGACACCACATTCTTGACCACCGCCGGAAACAGGTCACTGGCATCCCGACCGCGGGCAATCATCCCGATGATCCTCTTCATGGCCTCCAGCTTGAGCCCGTCCTTGTTGCTGTCCAGCATCTGCTTGAGATCATCGTGTTTTCGCCCGTCAGATTGGAAAAACGCAGCTCCACTCGCAGGATCCGCTCCGAATTCCACATCCAAACCCATTTGGGGTCGCTCCACGTACGTGGACATGGCAAACGGATTGCTGGCCGTGTTCTGCTGCATTTTCCACAGCAATCCCCTTGGAATCCGGATGACCAATTGACAATTTGACCTTTTTTCGCGTTTTTTCTTTTATGTTTGTGTGTGGGAGTTGGCAGTTTTGTTTGACGCTTCAACTGTGAAACCTTCGATATGGAACCCTCCACTGTATATATGCTATATCTAATCCTCGAGAGGATCAGGTGGTCCTGCTTGTCCTGCCACGCAGCGGGTGAACTTTTTCGGAGGAACACTACAGGTTTGCCGAAAATTTGGTCGAATTTTGCATTTTTAGCTTTCAAAATTAGTGGTGAGCCACTATCGATAGGCATTCCACAATATACCGAATGAAGTAAAATACAAAAATACCATAACGAAGTGTTCCCGTATTAAATATTAGGTACATTTCTAGTCCCATAGCTGTGTGTTTTTACATAGGTACGTACAGAAGTAAGGGACGGCCCATAAGTATATATAAATAGTAATAGGAATAGTGTATCAAAGTAATCCGATTTTCTCCCTTCATTTAATCAAACACACACAAAATTGCGTTCAAAAAATTTGTACAAGATATGAAATGTAAGAATTAAATATATATAAAGCTGGGTTCGAAAATAATTGCACTTTTTGAGAAAGAATAAATAGTACTAATTTGCTAACAAAGATATATAATGAAACCACTTTTAAAAACACACTTGTCACAAAGTTGTATTTTTTATTTTAAAAAAAAGTTATTAATTGGTTGAGATAATTTTCCATTTAACCATAAATTTGTATTAAAAAATTGTACAAAATATGAAGGAATTGAGAACATTTGTACAAACAGCCCCTTTTCAGTGTGACCAATAGTCTTTCAAGTTTGGGATTTCAGCAGCACAGTTATCTGGTCTCACCTGGTCCGCGAACAACTCGACAACTACGTGGCTGCTGCTCGATTAAAAGTAACTAAAACCAGGCCATTTAAACCCAAATCAACAATGGAAGGGACGCTCGCCAAGGTGCTGCTCCTTGTGGGCAGTCTGCTGATCCTGTGCCGCTCCAGTCACGCCTTCATCGTCAGCGTGGACGCCCACAACGAGGAGTGTTTCTTCGAGAATGTCGAAGGCGGCACCAAATTCGGTACGAAGACTTTGTGGGATTTAACAGGGGATTTAGCTAATAAAATCATGATTCCTTTGGCAGGCGTCACCTTCGAGGTGATTGACGGCGGCTTCCTGGACGTGGACATCAAGATCAGCGGCCCCGAGAACCATGTGATGCACGAAAGCGAGAAGGAGTCCTCCGGCAAGTACACCTTTGTGGCACCGGCCAAGGGAACCTACACCGTCTGCTTCAACAACGAGCGCAGCAGCATGACGCCCAAGCTGGTCATGTTCTCCATCGACGTCGGCGAGGCACCACAACGCGCCCCCGGCGCTCCCGGCGAGGAGGAGGTGGGCCACACCAAGCTGGAGGACATGATCCGGGAGCTCTCGGGCACGCTTACCAGCGTCAAGCACGAGCAGGAGTACATGCATGTGAGTGGTGGCCATTACCGCCTATAGTTGTACAGATATATACCTCATGCTAAGGGAAAATAAGGTCATTGGTTGCCACATGAACAGGAATGGTGCATCGTAGTTGAAGCATCTATTTAGCAATTTACCAAGACCCATTTTACTTACATTTACCTTTTATTTTTAGAGCATTGTCAAATGGCCATTACTTCCTATAGATTTGTAGATATATCTTATCCTAATGGAAAAAAGGGTCGTTAGTTGCCCATAAACAGGGATAGGTCATCACTAGCCTCTTATTAGAAGTTGAGACGCATTTCAAGTAGACCCAGTACACTTTATTCTGCCTAGTTCTATTCCTTTATTTTAAAACCATTGTCACCTAAACAGCAATGAGAATGAGAAACCTATTATTGGGAACTAGTACAATTGTCTTCATAGATATAGAAGTTCACTTTCTATACCACATCAAGGGAAATCCATATAAACATTAATGTAGAATTAATTGGGAACGTCTAATAGGCAATTGTATAAATTTCACTGGATTCATTGCATTTCCATTACCTTTAAAATTAAAGCTTTGTGTATATCCATAGTATATAGATGTAGCGGTCTCAGGAACTTTTGTAAACTTTTTGCTTGAGCAAAATGGACTGGGGGCACTTATTAGGCATTTGTTAGTTCCTAAACTATATTAAATGGCGAATAGACTAGTACCATACTATTGTCTTCTTGAGCCACATTGCACGACCAAAAGTTAATTTTTTGAGTGGCTGTATCAAATTAAACGGATAAAGAAGAATTGGGAGTTAGAACCCTCATTTAAATATCATTAGTAAGACAGCCATGAAACATAAGGTTTGAAGGATTATTCCCTAGCAGTATCATAACATATTTCTTGACCAGAATACATAAACATTATGTTTACAAACCAAACTATACTCATAAGTAGAAAAGAATATTTAAAAACCATTATGCATGAAAAACCAAAATTATACCTTCTGGCTATCTTACTTAAAGACCTACGAAAAGTCCATATAAAGTATAAGTAGTTGTTCGATAAATTCTTATAATTAATCCACGACTATGCTAATCGAACCACCTACAATCTATCGAAAACCATTATGCATGAAAAACCAAAATTATACCTTCTGGCTATCTTACTTAAAGACCTACGAAAAGTCCATATAAAGTATAAGTAGTTGTTCGATAAATTCTTATAATTAATCCACGACTATGCTAATCGAACCACCTACAATCTATCGAATCTTTCAGGTGCGCGACAAGATCCATCGTTCGGTGAACGAGAGCACTAATGCCCGCGTCGTGCTGTGGTCCACCTTCGAGGCCCTGGTCCTGGTCCTCATGACTGTTGGCCAGGTCTACTACCTGAAGCGATTCTTTGAGGTCAAGCGCGTCGTGTAATCCCTATTGCGACCAGACAACCAGGATGGAGGGAGCAAAGAAGCAGCGTATTGAGCCTGGGGGATATGTGTGCGCAATGTGTGTTGCAGTCTCAGATTTAATTTAAACGATTAACATCCTTTTGTAATTAAAATAAAATACATTGTAAAAAGTAACTAGTGGCTGAAAATATTTGAATCTGTCTTGATTCCGGTTCGAATACATTAACAAAAGGGATTTCAACGGCATCTATTACAAAAATCATTTAAATAAAAAAAAATTTTTTTTTGTCAAATGACCAAAAGTTAAGACATTTTGAAAGGAAATGACAGAAAATATTTTCAGACACACATTCAATGGGGGAAATGCCACTTTGTGTATGTTTTAATTAAATATTAAAAAAATCATTTTGTTTTTTAATACCAAATGTAATTTCTCATTGATGGCCGTGGCTACGAAAAAAAGAAAATACACGTTTAGGAACTTATCTCAAAGTAAGTGCTGAAAAACTGGGACCTCAATAAAGGGATTAAGCTTGTGCAACAAGTTAAAGCATTTTTAATTTTTCAATAGTTTACTTGAATGTCGACAGTAACTTATAAAAAAATCTTTAATTTTTATCGATGCACTACATATTTATTTTCATTTGACTTTCGATCGGAATTTTTTAATCAGTCCAATAAAAATCATAAAACGTTATGCTGGAGAATACAAAGTTATTGTTTTAAAATATTTAATATATTTAATAATTGGAGACTTAACGCAGTTTTTGACACAACCCTGTGGAAAAGGTATATAATATAATCACAGAAATCGTTTTGCAGCACTGTTCTCTGCGCAGGTAAAAGGTTGCTTGTACACTTTTTCGTTATCAATGCTGAAACTTAAAGTTCGGGGAAATTTTCTGAGATCCTTTGTTCATCTGGTCACAATAAGTCGCATAATGGGTGATATGTTTGTGAAATCTACCGATTGTGGCCCCAGTTCTCGGGTTAAATTGGCGGAAAGTGAATTTGCCCAACGGTTATTGCAACAATGTCGCCAAGTGGAAAAACCCAAAGCTACATTGGATTTGAATGCATTTCAAGCGTTATCTGAGAGGTTTCCCGCCAAGGTAATATTCATTGCGACTCCCTAGATAATCCCAGATAATCCCTATAATCCCCAATTTCAGTTTGGCATCGACACATGTCGGGTTAAGGCGCAACCGGCGGATCGCAGTGAGCAAATCCGGAAGCAGATTGCCTCCGCCTATCCGGTGATTCACGAACGGACTCTACTGTTATACGCCAATTTCCTGGAGCACAAGCTTAAGTTCGGTGGGTACACACATGTATACTCAAATGCCACAAAAAAAAAAAAAACAGTTTGTTTAAGAATTTCAAAAACCTGTTTTTGAGTTTTAAAAATCTTCAAAATCTCAATTTTTTCAAGTATGTGGTCAGTTTACTGAAAATTTGGTAGGCGATCGGCCAATTTTAACAGACCAGTTTGAGGTCACCTTTTTCTTGAAACTTATTTTTTTTATAACGCTCACGTGGTTATACAATTTTGTGCCCCGATTCGGAATCTGAACAATCAAATTAGTCATTAACTTTAAAGGAGCAGTTTGGGGTCACTCTTTTCTTGAAACTTATTTTTTTTATTGTAACGCCGTAGTGGCTAAAAGTTTTGGAATCAGATTTGGAATTTTAACAATTAATTTAAAGCGAGAAGCTTAGATTCACCTTTTCTTGAAAAGTATTGACGTGGTTAAACTTTTTTGTGTACAGATTCGAAATCTTAAGAGCGAGTTTGGGGTCACCTTTTCTTGAAACCCTACTCAACAACCAAGTAATGAAGTTATATCGCAAAATTTCGCAGGCAGCGATCAGGAGAAGAGCCTTTACACGAACATGACTCTGGTGGACTTTGTGCAGCGCCTTCTGGCAAAGAGATGTGTGTGGTTCTTGGGCGGAGGAGACTACTACCACACCATGGATGGGGAAACCGGAAGCGGGGGCTTCGAGGAGGTGGGCACGCCCGCAGAAAAACACCCGCTGAAGCTAACCTCCGTACTCAGCTACGACGAGATCAAGTTGTCCGCCCTGCTCTACGTTTCCACCCACTCGGAGTTCATCAACACGGGGCGCAGGGAAAATGCCGGCGAGGTGACCCAGAATAAGGATACCATCGAACGCGAGGGCGTGATAGTTGGACTAATTGGAGCCCGTTTCGAGCGACCCGATGTAATGGAGTACCAGGATATCATGATTACAAAGAGCCAAAACACCCATACCAGGGGCTATGGTTTGCGCAACTCCTCCTCGACTGATACCGCCACTCCAGCCGCAGATCTCCGTAGAGTGTGGAGGGAATTCTACGGGGAGCCCAGAGATTTCATCTATGGGGAAACACCCAAAAACGATGATCGCTTTGAGAAGGTTCCGGAAGGTAGGTTCGATCATCAGGTGATGCGCAAGCGATTTGGCATCAGTTTCGATACCCTCCTCCTGGAGGCACAGTCGCGAGCCGAGAAGATTGGCAAGCCCGCCTATATCCATGTGGTGGGCATCGGGTTGGGTGTTTGGAGGGCCACCGAGCGGCAGAGGCAAACCTTCTTCGAAGCCTTCGAGGAACGATTGCACGCACTGGGCGAACGACTCAGTCACATCGGTGTGGTGGACTTCTCCTGGATGCATTTGACCAGAGTGGGCAGCCTGTACGATGGAGCCCTGTTTCCCGTGGACAAACATCCGCAAGGTGGCATACGCATCCGCAGTTCGAAACGTAATCCAGCCGACAAACTGGCGGAGGACATGCTGCTAGTGGTCACCTATGCCTGGGATGGAAATGCCCTTCCCGGCAACGAATTTTGGGCGGTAAGTGATAGTTACATTGCAAGTAAACATCCGGGTTCAAAACCGGTAGATAGTTCAAAAAAAAATTTTTTTTTCCAAATTAATAAATATTGTTTGGATATTTTTGTAACCAATGGAAATAATCTAAAACAATAAATACCAGGCTTGAAATACCTTGTATACCATGAAGAGCCCCCTGTGTTCGAAACCTGCTTATTTAAATATTTTACATTTATTTTGTTTTTAAGCAGACAAAATAAAAATATTTAAATTAACGACATATAAAATGAGGTCCAAAATTATAGAATATATTTATATATTTATTACAAAGCTATATGATTGTTAATCGAATTTTGCCTACAGGGAAGCCTGACCGGCAGTGGAGATCCGGCAGCCGCTTGTTCCACTTTGATCTCAGAGCTCCAGAATACCCACGTGAATGTGGACTACATGAGTGGGTCCAATCTGCACATCGCATCCCTGGAGCATGGATTGCTCCATGTGGGTGATTACGCCAAATGTGTAACTGTCTAACCCTCCATTATTTATTTTTACCCTAACTAATACTCCATTCAGCTATATTATCTTAAAATGTATACAAAAAATACAAGATGCAGCATTACAACATAACTTTAAAAACTCGAAAACTTGCCAAAATATATACAACTGTGTTATTTAAGGGGGTATTCTGGTTTAGAAGCCTGAATTTTAGGCAATATATATATGTTCTTTTATTGACATTTAAAAAAAAAACAAAAAAAAAATTTTTTTCAAAATTTCTAGACTAGAATACCCCTTTAAACTATAAAATCAATTACTGCATTTTATATAAACTGTGTCATTATAAATAAATGTTTTACAAATATTACAAATATGAATTTTTATTGGCTGTAAAAACAATAAACAATTAAACTATTAATCGCAGGAACTAAAAAGAGGAATGGCTTTGTAGCCGAACATAAGTATGTAAGGTTTGAACGAAACAACTCTATTTTTCAATTTGATAAGAATGTGGTCTTTGTTTTCCAAGCTGAAAAGCGTGACTCAATGGTATTTAATCATACCCGACTGGCAGCTGTGAAAATAAGCCACCATATTCCAAATGATTTGAGGCCCGCATTCTACCAAATCCATTGAATGAGAAATTGATTGTGTGTTAACCATTACTGAGTTCGTTTATTGAAATTGAATAGAATTATTAGCTGTCAAATGACAGAAATGTGATATTATTGTATGTACTGTATATAGATAGCAACAAGTAACACAAGATCCCATATATTTCGGCTATCGCCGGCGCTATATGGGCCAAACAATGCAGTTCAATGCAATACCCTCTCACAATCCCAAACTTGTTTTGGTTTTTTTTGTTGTTTTTTTTTTTTTTTTTTGGCATTTTTGTTAAGTATTAAAAGTTATTCGTATTTAAAACATTTTGTTCTGTATACTTCTGAAACAGCGTATATCGAAAACAGTGATATAACATTCACAACAATTTTTATGCTCAAATATATTATTATTCTTTATCAACAATAGCGTTATATGTACCGGTGCACACGCCCCCGATGAAGAGTGCAGCATTACATAGCCCCATCTTCCTCGATTTCCCACTGTTTATCGATTGCACTACGTATGTACACTTGTCTTTATATATATATATATATATATATATATATATACGATATAACTAGATATAATATAATTTTGTTACATTATTTTGTAGGTAATTAGTGCGAGAAACAGTACAATAAAATCGAAAAATCAAGCACAAACATGCTTCAAATATGAATTAGTTCAAGGTATATATGCAAGTAGGTAGGTATCGTTAACGCTTTTAGGTTTAGTTTCGTATTTTTAGGTAATATGTAGGTATATAATGATGGCAAACTGCATGAGGATCTGAGTGCTCTCCATTACAAAAAAGAACAAAAACCTGACAACTATACAATCGAACTTTAGTTACTCAATCTCTCATTTCTCAAACTTAAATCTAAATCGTAAACTATATTTAATTTGTGACTTTCACTTTCAGCTAGAAATTCCATCTTTTTCGTAATATTAAAACTTTCATTAGTTGACAATTAAATACAAAATTTCACTGTTGTGAAAATAACAACCGAAATGATATCTTACATGAACACAGAGAAATAGTTTAAAACGTGGCTTAATCATATGTTCGCTGTGCAAATAGAAACAAATACATACTTAACATAATAATCGTAATGAAAATACATTACAAAGAAAAAAAAAAAAAAATATTGCTTTAAAGCTTCTTATTAACATTATTTCTTTTTGTGTTTTAATATCCGAGCCCTTAACATGAAAATGAATGTGATATGGAAATCATATTCCCTTGTACAAATACGTTATGATTTCTTGTTTTTTGGAGGGGAGGGCAGGAATAATACCAATACCAGATATAGCATACAAAAGCAGCTGTGTGGTTATAGCATGTTAATTAAACCCAATTGAGAACAGCTTTTTGAGTCACCGAAGTTCGACTGCATATATATGCATATATATGCTTCTTTCTTATATAACATATATAACAGAGCGGCGATAACAAGAAATCACTCGTCATGTCCGTTTATTGTACTGCGTGTGTTGCGTTGCGTGTACGTTGCACGTCATTCTTTGGTGGATGGGCGTATGTTTATGGAGGCGCCAGCGCTTGTCCATCCGCCTCCCTAATGTTCTATCCATTTTACGCAAGCCAAAACCAGGTTGGACTTGGACTTCGACTTGGACTTGGATTTGGACCAACCCATAGAGTCCTTACTCATCGTAATCGCTGATGAGCAGGCCGCGCTTGCCGAATCCCAGCGATGAAACGGCGGACAGGTTGGGCGTCGTATCGATTCCCTCGAAAAGATCGCTGGTCGCCGAGCTGTTCAGCGAATTGAGGGTCACATTGAAGGTTGACCTGCCGCTGGCCGTGTGGAATCGCTCCTGGAGCTGCTGCTGCCGTTTCAGGCGGTCCAGTTCCTCCCTCAGCGCCTGGTTGCTCGCCTTCAGGCCATCCGCTTCCCTCAGACAGTCACGCAGCCTTTTTTTTTGGGTGGAACAGACAGAATTGGAGTAGTTTGTTTATTTTCTGGTGGATCACATTGGTCAAGTTCTTGTTTGCTTTAGAGCGAAACCCCGCTAATCTCATGTTCGAGACTTGAATCATTGGGACATTCGAGAGTCCAGCTCATTTTACATAAGATAAATGCAAAAAATAACCGCTTTGTGGGATTTTTCCCCTGTTATCGTGTTCAGCACTTGAAATTAAAGATGAATAATTGGTGTGTCTCTTCGTATGTTTACCCCCCAATACATCTGATACATAGTGTAAACAAATTCAAGTTTAAAAGCCCCTAAAAAACAAGAAACTCCTGTGTTCTGCATTAACAGCTCCAAATAACAAATGCTTAACTAAACGTTTGACGATTCAAGAGTTTTATAAGTGTATACCTCTGCACGGAAAACTAAAGATTAGATCTTAAAAAGGTCTTGCAGGTAAAACTAACATTTAACGTTCTTTACCTGCAAAATTTGTAAATGCTTAAAAACAATGAAGTAATTTCGATTTGCCAATAAATTTATAGTACGGACTATAGTTGATTTTTATAAAAACAAAAATGTGATTTTGAAATCGGAAAAAACCTACAGTTATACAGATGTTGAAAATCAAAAAAGGGTATGTCATTATTGCTATTATTTTGCTATATAATAAAATTTATAAGCTTAAAATCCTAAAGGACTTGAAAAATAGATGGACGGACAAACGGGCGGACAAACGGACGGGCATGGCTATGTCATTTCGTCTAGTGAAGCATATCAGAATATTTAACACTTTATAAGATTTTTCCTAAATTATAAAATTCCAAAAAAAAAAAAAAAATTGACCGATAAAAAGCAGTGCATCTATTTGTAATATATATAAATATACCACTTACGTGTCAATCTCGCCCTGCATGCTCTTGATGTACTCGCACGCCTTGATCAGAATCTGCGACTTGGAGTCGTTGGGCGGCGTTCGTCCGCTGGAACTGCTGGGATTGGAGCCAATCTTGGGATTGGAGCTGCTGCTGCTGCTGCTGGACGTGCTGGTGCTGGTCGTGCTCGTACTGCCGCTGGTGCTGGGACTCGTGCTGGCCTCACAGAAACTGGTGGAGCTGGTGGAGCTTAGGCTGGGCAGCATCTCCTTGAGCTTGAAGATCCAGCTGTTGATCTTGTCGCGGCGCCGGCGTTCCACCTCGTTGTGGGTGGCACGTCGCTTGTCATCGCGCTTCTTGTACGCCTCCAGTTTGCTGGTGGGCGTTTGGCTAGTCGTCGTCGTTTCTGGCTGGGATCGCTGCGCCTGGGCGTGGCAGCCGTAGAGGACACTGGTGGTGGTGGTGCTGCCCGAAGGAGCTGGATTCACTGCGGGCTTACAGGCAGCAGCAGCAACAGCAGCAGCAGCAGCAGGAGTAGCCCTACGCTTTTCTCCACTCAGCGTGTCCAGTTCCAATTTGATGGCCGCCTTTGCGGGCTGCTGCTGGGCCACCAAACTGGTGGTATCCTTGACCAGGTATATCTCACAGCCAGTGGGAAGCTGCAAATTGGTGGGCAGCAGCGAGTGGACATCCAAATCGGAGCCGGGTTCCTGTTTAATGGCATAGTACTCCTGCGAATCGTCCGAGTTCTCATCGCCGCAAATGGTGAGGAATATCTGGGCACCCTGGCTGCTCATCAGCGCATTTCCCGTGGCGCTGGTGAGGATTAGGCTTTGATGGCCGACCAGGGCCTCCGATAGGTCAGCCGTATGACTGGGAATATTCGCTATAAGGTGGCCGCCTGGAGGCTGGGTAGCCAGATTATTGGAGGTGGATGTGGAGGTGGAGGTGGAGCATGATGACGTTGAGGTGGAACCGAGGTCCATTTCCAGACGTGGCCGCTTTCGCACATTCATCGTGGCATTGGATGTCCCAATCGTAATCCCAATCACGTAACCCTGGATCTTCCCGGGATCTCCTCTATAAGCTCAGATCCTGGTTGAATGGTATATATGTATATCTATAGCCGATGGCCGATCTGCTCTATTACTAACTGCCGACTGCCACGAGGATTAGGACTTGGTTTCGCACTTGGTTTGGAGTCGAGCGCTTCGCCGGATTCTTGTATTGTGCTCGCACGGCCATTTAACAACACAATTTGTTGTGTTTTTTTTTGTTAACAAAATTATTTTCGTTTAGTGTGCCCGCCGGCGGGCAGCGAATAAATGCCGACAAATACACATAAGCAGGTGTTGGGCAACGCGAAAATACCAAATGTAGTATTTTTATGAGAAAAAGCTTACAGTACCAGTTGCTTTAAATATTAAATTCAAAATTGTAGATTCAATGTCAAGGATATAAATTAAAAACATTCAACCAAAAGCTTAATAAACAGTATGCAAGTTAAAGATATAATATTAAGCATCGACTTGGAAGCTTTTAAAAATTTATTTAATAATAATAATAATTTGGCAGCAAATTATTAAATAAGATTATTAGATCAAAAAAACTGAATAAACTGAATGTTAACCAAACATAACTAAACAATAGGATATAAAGATCAAATCAATCTTTAATATTTTTTAGATTAATAAATAAGAAAAACTATTTGGAATCATTTTTTTATAAATCATATTATTCAAAATAAAAGTTGCGTAAACGTAAAACCCAATGGCAAAAAGTGTGACAGCTGGCCACACTGGCCGTGCCAAAATGTCGTTGACTTCGCAATTCGTTGCAAATTTGAAACGCTTTCGCCTGGTGACCTTCGACGTAACGGACACGCTGCTCCGCCTGGAGGATCCGCTCTTTCGCTACCATCGAACGGCGGAGGAGTTCGGGGTCACCGGAGTGGATCGCCGTCGGTTGGAGCAATGTTTCCGCCAGCAATTCAAGGCGATGAGCCGAGAGCATCCAAACTTTGGCCGTTTTTTCGCCGGGATTGGAGTGGCAGCAGTGGTGGCTCCGACTGGTGACCCAAACCTTTGGCTGCGTGGACCAAAAACTGCCAGCCGAGAAGCTGGATATGATTGGCCACCAACTAATTGCCCATTACCGGACCAGAGCCGGGTGGAATCATGTCGATGGCGCCCAGGAACTGGTGCAGTGCGTCCGCGATGCCGGCAAATGTGTGGGCATCATCTCAAACTTTGACCCCTCACTTCCGAAAGTCCTCGATTCGATGGACTTCGCCGGCAAGTTCGATTTCATCCTGACTTCGTACGAGGCGGGTGTCATGAAGCCCCATCCGGCAATCTTTGAAATCCCCTTGGAAAGATTGCAGATCACAGCGGATCAGGCTCTTCACATCGGCAACAAACCGGACTTGGACTACGAGGGCGCACGGAATTGCGGCTGGAGCGGACTGCTGGTTAATGGCGGTACTGGTGGCCACCACCACTCCTTTGCCACTTTATCCCATCTTTTGGAGGCCTTGAACACCCAGCAGATCCAATGGTGATCCACTAAAGAAACTTGAACTCAGGAACTCAGGAACAGTTTTCTTCGATTAGCTCATGGCTGTTGTTATTTTTGTAAATTTCTTAAAGATTAACAAACAGAACGGGGTGTTGTATATTAAATGGGTTAAAACTAGTGTTAAATATAAATACGCAATAGCCTAGTCGCGATTATCCAAACTTTGTTGGGACATTCGAGGGGAGGTCCAGGTCCGTCACATTGTTCATTTCTAAAAGAATTTCAACTTAATTTCCATCGAACGTGTCACATATTAATAATATTTAGAGATGTCTTTAGAATTCTTGGACTTAATTAAAGCTAAGCTTTAATGTCAAAGAAGAAGACTAAAAGAATTGATTAAACAAATACTTTAATGAACTAATAAGATCCATTAAATACTTGATTTTAACGAAAAATGTGGGTTTTATAAATCTGTTATTTAAATCATAACCAAAAATTAACACAAATGTTTTAAATCAACCAGAGAAAGTGAAATACATAATTGTTTGCGTTTACAGAATGTTTAAGGAGTTTACAATTAAAATATGCTTCAATATTTAAAACAAACAGATAACCTACTTCTCTAAGAACCTATGACTTGGGGAATACATTTAATACGCTATTTATTTATCTATCTATTCAAGCTAGTTATAGTGCTACCCAAAACCTCCGCTCGAACATTCCCTGCTTATATGCCTAGTCCGATTAAACTATTCCTGCAGATTTAACCAGTATATCGGTTAACTTATGTACACGCACACGACCTAATACTATATGAACAGATTAAAAGTAAAAGCTAGTTTGTGACCCGAAGTTTTTGGGGAATGTGTGCCAGTTGTGTGGTGACCATTTACTATGTGGCCTTAGTTGCTTTGGCGGGCATTTGGGCCTTGGCTGCCTTCAGTTGCTCCAGATTGAACTGCTTGCGTATTTCGGTGGACACCTGTCGAATGACCGCATCCGTGTTGGCCTTGAGATCACGCTCCAGGACGTCTATATCCACATCCTTGCTCTCCAGCCGCATCTGCATGTCCGAATAGAAGTCACAAAAGAGCACTGGTTCATCGGAGCCATTCGGTGTCCTGGTGCTGCAATACTGTCCCCTGCGATGGAGATCATCGTTGTTGGTTTGGGCATCCAGGCCGAGCAGCAATCGTCTCGCTCCCAGCGGCAATTGCTGCTGGATCAAGCGTTCGTGGTTCTGTGAGATGTGATGCTTCAGCTTCTTGAACTCTTTCACCTCGTTCTTCATGTACTTCACATAGCTATACATCTTGGAGGTTTTCTTGGTGAGATTCTCCAGGCAGCTGATGAAATTTCGCACCTGCTGAGTGCGTGGCAATGTGCTGGGGTCCAGACGCTCGGCCTCGTCGAAATGCTGCAGCGAGCGATTGAAATCGTGCTTCATGGCCAGAGCGGAGGCCAAGACCACATGGTTTTCGGCCACATGTGGGGCGTGCTCCACGGCAGCGGTTAGTATCAAGTCGGCATCGGCTAGCCGGCCCATTCGGAACAGAATGGTGCCCAAACTGAGCAGGGGAATGTCCTTGAAGATCGGTGGAGCCAATAGGGCAGCTAATCGGGCACAGGGCAGAGCTTCCCGCGCGTTTCCCCGCATTCGCCAGTAGTAGGAGCTCAGGGTGTGGAACTTCCATGAGGCCGGATGATGCTGCAGTCCGTCGACGGCAAATCGGCGTGTCAGCTCCACCGTGGCCATGCCCACATTGGTGTCGTGCTCGCGTTCCAGGAACGCTGCAGCCAGGACCTCGGGACGAAAACTATCTAAATGATCGTAGGTGGCAGGTCCCACACTCAGGCGATGATAATCGCTGCAAATCGGCTCCATTCCCATCGCGGAGGCACTTTTCTGGGCATGCAGCTGTCGCTGGTCCGGCAGATTGATCCTTTTCAGCTGTTCGGGCGTGATCTTCAGGTAGGACATCCGCTTCTCCAGCATGTAGTAGTCCATGGCGCACTTGGCCTGCTCCGCCAGGTCCTCCCCGAATCTCATCGAGAACCGCAGGTGCTCCACTATCTGCTCCCGCTTGCGCAGCAAGTCCAGATAGGACCGCTCCACGTACTCACTGTACCTGATCTGCTCGAGAAATGCCGCCAGATTCTGGGGCTCCCGCATGTGAAAGGGCGAGTCCAGTTTGGGCACAATCTGCTCCTCGCGGAGGACCCAGTGGTTGCAGGCCAGCAGCAGGTGGAAGATGCCGAGCAGCACGGCCAGCGGACACAGGCGCATCTTGCAGTTGGATTCCGATATCGATTCCAAGCCCGGGGAATCCAAATCAAACAAAAAAAAAACTCGGCAAATCTAAACAAATTCGCCGGGGTGTGACCAGAGCGGAGAATCGGGAAAATACTATGTTAAGATCTCACTGCGAAACAGACTTTGGTATTTTTTAAAGAGTAGACGCTAACTGTGCCAGAATTAATATATATATATATTAGCGGTTGTTCTTTATTTATATTTGCGCCGGCTGGTATTTATTTATCGTTATCGGACTGAATGAGCGAAGACGAAGTGAATCCAAGATGAGCTTTCTATCCTTGTTAACGTTGTGCCTTGGGCTCCTGGTGATCCAGCCGCGGCCCCTCGAATCCCTGGAACCCATCACAATAAGCGCCATAGGATTCGGGGCCCTGGGAATAGGTGCTTACTTCAAGGAGCATACGTACTGCCGATTTACCGAGTGCTGCGACGATCGCAGCATTCCGGGCAACATAAACGGTAAGTATATATGGCTAATATGTATGTGTGTGCCTACGCTACAAAGTGGTGATTCCCCCGGCAGAGTTAAATGCATCGCTGAAGAGGACACTGTTTGGCCAGCACATTGTGGCCCAGCATGTTGTGCCGGCCCTGATGGCCCATTTCAGCAAGAGCAGCAACTCGAGGAAGCCACTGGTCTTCAGCTTCCACGGCCAGCCGGGAACGGGCAAGAATTTTGTGGCGGAGCAGATTGCCCAGGCTCTGTACTTGGAGGGCTCCAAGTCCGGCTATGTGGCCAAGTATCTGGGACAGGCCGACTTCCCCCAGGCGGAGAATGTGGGCCTCTACAAGGAGCGGATCAATCACGAGGTGCGTGCCCACCTGCGCAACTGCCCACGATCCCTGTTCATCTTCGACGAGGTGGACAAGATGCCCAGTGGCGTGTTTGACACGCTCGCCTCGCTGGTGGACTACAATGCCTTCGCCGATGGCACGGACAACACGAAGGCCATCTTCATATTCCTCTCCAACACGGCAGGCAGTCATATAGCCGATCAACTGGGCAACCTGATGAAGTATGGTACACTGCGGGAGGACACCCGCCTGAGCGACTTTGAGTCGCTGCTGAAGAAGGCCGCCTACAACTTGGATGGAGGACTGAAGAGGACAACCCTGATCGAGGCGCATGTCATCGACCACTACATTCCGTTCCTGCCCATGGAGAAGGTCCATGTGGTGCAGTGCCTGGAGGCCGAGTTCCGCCGTTGGCATCGCCAGCCCGATAAACAGATAATCGTTGATATTTTGAGTTCATCCATTAGCTATGATCGCACGCATGGCCTGTTCGCCATTTCCGGCTGCAAAACGCTCGAGAAGAAGGTGGCCATGGCCATCAACTAGAAGGGTAGTCAAAAAGTGATGCTAGATTCTCTTTCACATTTCGTATTGTATTTTTTGAGAATATTTTAAAGAATAAAGTTTAAGAGGGCATTTAACTACCAGGGATTTAGCCACTTGAGGCGGGCATCTTTGCGCAGCAGGTCGGTGTCCAGTCTCTTGGGCTGCTCATCGTAATCCTGGCGAGCTTCCAGCCGGATCTCAATGGGTCCCAGGTCCTTTGTGACCAGGCACTCGCCGTTCTCCTTCAGTATCGTGTGCCGGACATCCTGGGCAGTGGGCTCTCCGTAGGGAAACGTCACCGGGGTGACCTTGACCAGGTGCTTGATCTTCCACAGGCGCGCATTGTTCTCCGGGATGTTCTTGACCACCGTGAAGTCGCTCTGCTTGCCATCCAGCCCAAGATCCTTGAGGATTCGCTTCTCCCAGTAGGGATTACCCTTTACCGGCTTGATGCGCTGCACCCGAAACAGTTTCGACGGCTCCATGGGGGGATCCTGGTGATCCGGGGTCCTGACCAAAGGCAAAATAATCCATTAAAACACCTTATCAGGTTTCTTTTTCAAATCTATCACCTGGGATAGTAGGTAATCCCTTCGAATTTCTGGCCATTTTTGTAGAGAAACTTCTTGTTGTGCTTTCCGTAGCTCCGCACCGACCACGTGTTGCTCCTCAGTGGAGTCATCAGCTTTCCAATGTTCATTTTGTTTAATTAATTTTGTTATTTACCGGAAAATGCAAGGAAAACAGCAAGGTGAGGTAGTTATGAAATACAATAACAAGAAGTGTATCGAATGTTATCGATAGGCAACAGCCCTGTTAAGCGCAAAAATGTTAACCGTTTGGGGTGCTGTTAAATTATTTCGCTAAACTGAAGAGAAATCCCAAGAAATTAATATACATTTTTGTTTAATTGTGAAATTTTGAGGTCTTGTTATTTGTACTACTCATTTTTTTCTTTATCGGTAAATGTTTTTACATATAAGCCAATGAATACTTATAAAATAAAAAACAAATATTTAAAAGGCAGAAAATGTTTTTGATTTGTTCTTATATTATTTCCACTATCACACGTTTGTTAAATCAAAAAAAAACATGAAGTTTAACCGCCCTCCGTTAACCGGTTGCTGTAAATGTCACTTAAACAGTGCTGTTAGGCACAAAAGTTGGGCGCGCATTTGAACTTAAAATCTCGAACAGCATCCATGGGGGTGGTTTCTCTGGCGAAAAAGGGGCGGTCTTTTGGCAAAATCATCGCCATCTTGTTAGCTTCAATTGGCGCTTGTCAGTGAGGGTGGATTATTTGGCATTGGTGGATTTGCCAGAAAATGGGGTTGTTTGGCTTTTTGCTATAAAGGAAGCTGTAGTCTACTGACCGGAAGTCAGTTCGTTTTTTCGTGTTCCTAAGGCGAGCAGCAAAAGACCAGTGGATAACAAAGATATCTTCAATCTAGGAATACTCTGCACCTGTGACTGCTGTAAGTTAAAATTTTTTAAGTGGATGTAAATACGGGAAAAAAACTAACGAAAAAATTAATTGAAAAAATATATAAACAAATATACATACAAATTTAATTTTAAAGTAGTTCTAAATAAATAAATTGGGATGATAATTCAATTTATACTACTTTAAATAGTATAACATTAATAACATTATTAAGTCAATAATTGTATGCAAAAAACTATAGCAAATGGCTTATAAAATCTAATTAAATAATAATATAAATATTAAATACCGAAAAAGTGGCATATTAAATCGTTTCCAAGTGATAGTTTTATGCTTTTCCGTCACAAATATATATGTAAGTGTTGCTTTGGTATAAGGTTTGGTACAATTCATTTTTTTTAACTGAAGATTACATCCTTTCAAAATTGAATTTGTATATCTATAAATTAAAATTTAATTTTTAAAAATCCGGAAATCTCAAAAGTAATACCAAAAGTATTTGGGTGACGTAGAAAAATATTCGAACTAATGTTTTATTTAACGTTGGCCACCATGTGCACTATTTTACTTCAGTACTGTGGTTTTAGAGCCTCTGGAGACTTACGAGTCCCTGAAACTTCTTAAAATTAGATCAGATTTCCATCGATGCGGCGGCAAAATCATCTTCCTGTTTTCGCTGAGAAAACCCAAGAGAGCAATGGGCACGTATTTGACCTAATGCAATTTGTGCGACTTTTCAGAGAAACCCATTAAATCAATATGTATATATAAAATCATACGTAAGCCGAATTTCCAAATTTACCAGTTGAGGGGTTACGATTTTTGAGGTTTACCAACTCCCGCGGGCGAATAATCGTGCCGATTGTTCGGCTATTTGGGTAGGTGTGAAAATATGCTGCGAATAAACAATAAACACAATAAGTACAATAAAAATAAATGAAAATAATAGCAAACGCAAACAGAATACGGCGAAAGGGGTGTGTTTTCACCCTTCATCACAAATGTCCACAAATGAACCATAAATAATGCAAGTGGTAACCTCATTGATTTGAGGGTTTGCAGATATTGGGGTGAATGATTCCGCGGTATCTAACATTGTATGAATTAAAAATTAATTCGATACTATTTCCTATTGCTTCGAAAAAAAAAATTAAAACCAAATATGTTTTGTTAAGTAGAATTTCTATCTTCAGTACATCATAACTTTGCTAAATAAATTTTGTGATTTTAAGGTAATGTCACTTTTAAATCGGCTTTATATTGGTTAAGTGATGGTATTTTTTATAGCATTTATATAATTTAATTGTATATATATATATGTATATAATACCTTAATTCCTGATTTAATCCCTTTTCAGCTTTTGGGAGCAGGCAGAGCAGCTTGAAACCGAGTTCCCCCTCAAGGTTGAAAAGGCAAGGAGCTCCAAAATGGTCTACGACATGACCCACATGGCGGCGGGTCCGCCTCAAAGTATTTCACTGAGTCGCTACTATTTGCCCGATGAGGATGAGATGGTGGGTGCGAATAATCCGCACCTGGTGAACGAGGATTATGCGGCCAGTACGACGTTGGACATCGACAAGCGTTTCCAGGCGCGAATGGCCTGTGAAACGGCCGCCCAACCGGCACCGCCCCCGCCGCCCACGCCGGCCCCTCGTCGCCGGACCACGCCCATTGCCCACCTGGATCCCTCGGAACTGGTCGGTCTGTCGCGGGAGGAGCGTCGTCGCCGGAGGAGGGCCACTCTGAAGTACCGGACGGCACATGCCACCAGGGAACGCATTCGGGTCGAGGCCTTCAATGTCTCCTTTGCCGAGCTGCGCAAGCTGTTGCCCACTTTGCCGCCGGACAAGAAGCTCTCCAAGATCGAGATCCTCAAGCTGGCCATCTGCTACATTGCCTACCTCAACCATGTGCTGGAGACCCCCTGAGACAGCGCCGGCGCCTCCAGCTTCGCCACCAGTTGCCTCTTCAACGAGGAAAATTTCTTCGCTCCCCCGTAGGAGGTGGGGGGGCGGCAGGGGGCGTGGCCTATGCGGTTATCCTGTATCAGATAAACGGATAACTTGGCCTGTCCCTAGCCCATTATATTAGCTGGCTTGCTAACCTACGGTTAAAATATTTAGCCACAAGTTAGTTAACGCGAAAGTCAGGGAAAGTGTCTAAGGATTTCCTAAAGAAAAAGTCTACGAAATTGACATACCAGCTAAACAAACCGATTGGAATTCTGCAACCTTCAATGAACCTACGGTTACTATATATAACCAACAGTTGTCTAACAAGAAACCTCAAAGAAAAACTTAAAGTTCCCTTACAACAGATAAAGGACACCAAGTAATAACTGTATTTAAACTTTACACTATTTAAGCGGAACTGGACCTACGTTTAAATTATTTAACCACTGGATGGTAAACTGAGCACCAGAAACGCCTGGTTTCTTTAGACTCTGTTAAAAAAACAAACTGCACATAAATCAAGTATTTTGTTTACTATTTTTGAATAAAAATGAAAGTCCCTATGACCTGCTAAATTACGATTACAGCGTTTAACCAAAGGTTAAAATGCTTAATGCGTTAAAATTAAAGAAAGTTTTCCCATTTTTGTTTTTGAATAAAATGCTCAAACGTATGATGGTAAAATGATAAAGATAAGATAATTTTATTCACCCGATTTGTAATTTTAAAATTCTTTTAAACTAGGTTAAAGTGTAAAATTTCCAATGTTAATATAAACTTATCGAATGCTTACTGCGCCTTACACTATAATACGAATTGCAATATCTTATAACTCTAGAGATTTGATGTATAATATAAATATATAGTTTACAGAAAAAATCTTAAGCTATATGTTACGCCCAAGTAATCTTAAACCATAGATATACATAAACTAGTACTAATTACCTTTTTTGTCTAGAGTTTAAGTCGTGATATTTGTTTATACTCTAACTAAACTGTGCATGGGTGTGTATCTAAGCCAGACAACTAACAAATATAATATATAAATATACATATAAACAGAACATAAACGTGCTTTATGAGTTATTTTTGTGGACTTTTACGTTTTTCCTCAATCTCTTGGAGTGAAAATTCTCCCCTGAATTTCGGACCTCAGCTGGTGTGGCTGGATTTTCCATTTGTTTGGACGTTTTGCTTGGCAATGCCAGATGCTAACCGCCCCCCAAACCCCCCAAAAACGGGCGTGTCCTGTGTGAAAGGCCCCGCCCTCTTGGAAAAACAGGGCCACCTGTGCCTCAGCTGTCAGACTGGGTCTGTATTTAAACAAATAGTCAAAGCCTTGCCGCAAAAATTGTGTTTTAATTTAACATTTAGGAAAAGGAAAATTGAAAAAAATTCAAAATGGCCCTGAATTTTAGCGCACAGCAGGTGAGCTTCAAACACCCTGTATTTCTTTTTTGTATTGGGAGGCTGTCTGCCAGAGTTGCCAGCTTTCTATAAGTAACGGCCTAATTTGGTTGGCACGGGTAACGGTATAAATACATCCATTTATCTATATATATGTAAATGTGCATGTAATCATTTTCGCAACGAAAATAACAATAATAACAACAACGTGGCAATGGCAACCAATTTGCTATCCTTTTCCATCCTGGAAACAAGGAGCTTGCATTCCGACAGTCTGCTATTTTTGTGGGTGTGGGTGTACAGACGTCTATAAACAAAAACAATGGCCAGGCGACAAAATGGTTGGCTGGAATTAAGGCTTAAATCTGAGATGTTTAATTTTCTAACTTTACATATACACTACATATTTTTTAAATCCGTTTTTTTTTTTTAAGTTTTTTTGTAAATATTTTTTTTTGGTCCTGTCATTAATTAGTTTACAATAAATACTTTATTTTTTATAATAAAAATTTTTAGCAATTTGTTTAATAAAACAGTCAAATAGGCAAACTTTTTCTGCTTAATTTATGTATAAGTCTGACTATCTTGTCCTGTTTGACAACATTTTGCACAGAAAAAAATATACAAATTTTTTAAAGAATTGTTATTTTGTCTTGATTTTTTTTAAAACGTTTGGATATATTACATGTTTATATTTAATTTTTTACTTTAAAATGTAAGCATTATAAAAATGAAAAGTGTGTCGCCTGTTTTTTTGGGTTTTTGTTTTTGAGTGACGTACGCATTTTCCCTTGCCTTTCGCCCCTTGCACATTTGCAAATAGCGACAGTTAAAGTTTATTTACTTGGTAACGGTAACTTTGGACCAGGCCTTTTCGCTTTTTGCCTTTTGGCCCCCTTCGATACGAATTGTTTCCCCATATACACACACAATCGCAACGGAATCGGTTAACTGACGAGGAACTGAAGGAATTTCACCAAAAAAAAATATATATATATATCTCAAAGAAATATATATTTCTTAAAAAGTGGAAAGAAAATATCCTGGTGATGGTTTCATTTAATGGTTTTCCAATTGGCCAAGTCGACAGCTGTTCGGGAAATTGATTTGAAGGAATAAAAGGAGGAGGAAGTGGAGGAGTTACCAAAAACCAGAGGCCACGGAACTTTGGACCAAAGGACAGTCATCGACAGAGCGTGAAATTAGCTTAAGTGTTTTGTCGCCTCGACCGGGTCTTGTGCTACCCGTAAGTCCTTGGCTACAAGTGCAGCAGGATATATATATAAACGATACAAAAAGCACCTCATAGCCATGGGGTATCCGAACGCAACTTATCCCATCTCATACCCATACCCATAACTATACCCATACCCATACCCATACCCATCCCATCCATCCATCCTTGCACGTGTTTATCAACTAGCTTTTTGACTGTCTAATCCTGCGGATGCGTATGCGGATGCGGATGAGGATGCGGATGAGGATGCGAATGCAAGGACACCATGTGATAAATTGCACCCCAGAGGGTTGCCATAAAAATCATCGCTTTGTGGAGGGGTGACCTCTACACATCTCAACACAAGGGGTGCAAACTATCTATTCTATGGCATACCCATTCAATCCCATCCAATCCCATCCAATGCCATCCAATGCCATCCATCTGGACCAAGTGTTGTAATCTCTATTGTAGCTCCTTTGTTGCTAATTGAGTTTAAAATCAATTTGTATTTTTCACGCTGGAATTTGCTCGAGAGCAAGAGCAAAAGGAGGTGGTGTATTGTGTAATTGCCGTGCAAATTTAATTACAGTGCCAACATCCATTGTGGTGACCAGGCACGCGCTGCGAACGTGTGTGCTTTGTCACTCCCCCAAATCGCCCATTGTGGCACCCACTGTACCACCCACTACTGTACACCACCCACTCCAGCCACATCGATCAAGGCCTCAATCAAGTGTTGACAACCCAGTTTCCCGAGTATCGAGTTACCAGCGGTTGGCCATTTGCATTCCTTAATTGAAATCCGTCCGCGTGGGAAGACTTCTCAGCCTCTCAGACTTGAAGGTCCCTTGAACAAAGTTGTGAAACCACTAAAACATCCTTTAACTAGGTCACATCCGTTCTTTCTGGAAAGCAAAGTGTTTTAAACTCTGGCCTTATATCATGATTTTCTCGGAATACAAATTAGTTCAATATAAAAAATTCTCGTTTAAATCTATTAAATCTAAGGCCTCACTTTTAAATTACATAAGTTCTTAAAATTTAATTTTTTTTTAAATAATTATTCTTTTTTTATTATAACAAATCATGTTCATAACTTGCTTAGGTTTCCCATTCTTTGTTGTTTATATATATATTTTTTATTTGTTCGAATGTCTACTTGATTCTGTGATATTATTTTTATGATGACAAACAATTTTCATAAATTGCGGACATATTGTTACATTTAATTTTTTATATTTCTCGCATCCTATACCTGTTTATGGGTAATCCCTCTGATAAATGACCCTGGCTTAAGGATCAGTGCCTCTGTTTTTTAACTCGACTGCTTCCGAACTTTCGAAGGCAAACACAAACTCAAACTCAAAGTCAAACACAAACAAGGCATTAAGTGGCATTAGACAAATGCCTTTCTACACATGTTCCGGCGTAGAGATTACGCCGTGTAATTGGTCCCACCTCCTGGATTTCTGGATTTCTGGAGTCCTAGACCCTTTGTTCCGGGGTTGGTTCCGGTTTTCGATTCGAATGATATGGGGTGGGCTTTTTTATCAATTGGCTTGTTTGCCCGGGGACCATAAATAAGGGAATTACTCGAGGCGAGAGACCATTTTCCTAACAGGTGTCTATCGACCTCTGGCAAAGCCCCTGTTTTCATCCTTATAACTTTCGATATCCGTCTGTTTATTGCAGTTTGAGAACCGATTTGAGTCGAAGCGCCTCAACAATTGGGAGTATCCGCGATTTTCCCCACCCCGCCCACGAGGACTACAGAAAAACGCCAAGGTCCTGGCGGCCAAAAACGGACATCTACTGCCCGGAGTTAAAAAGTACGTATTTGGGCAAGATCCCAACTAAAATATAGGAAATATACCTACAGATTTGGGAAATGTATTATTTATAGTTCTGTGAAGTGGTAAAAGGGATGAAGATACTGTAATTTATGTTTTCCAATAGTATTCCATAGTAAATCGAATCTTGTTTTGAAGAATTCTAACAACTTAATATTTATTTATAGAAATTTTTTAGTTTGATCTTACATATTGTTGAGTATTTCAATAAATAATTCTCTAAAATATGTGAAAAAAGTAGCTAATCAAAGGTATTACTTTCTTCAATGTTTTTGATTACATTTTATTAAACTTTTATTAATTAATCTTATTAACTCATTTTGTATATCACTAATATATTTTTTTATACTGGAAATATTATTTAATTTTCATTTTTATAATGTGATTGTGAACATCTTAAATTTGTGTGATGTAATAATATTAAAGCTCTTTTTAAAATAAACATCTTATACCTACTATAATTATACTTTCCAAATTTATTATACCAAATTTCGTTTTGAAAGACTTTAAAAACATAAATCTTATTTATACAAAACCTTAAGTACAGTATGCACTAATATATTTTACTATTTTTATATCTCTAACAATGTATATCTGTAAAAATTTTTGTATGTAAGATCTTGTGATAAAATTAAGTTTTCAAAAGAATAAAATCATTAACGTTTTAAAAATGTTTTTTTTTAAATTTGTTTTGTTATATATTTTTCCGAAAATAATTTTTTGCAATTCTTCCATTAAATTAAACCTCTCTTGATTATCAAAGGCGTTTTATTTTGCGAAGGATTTTAATATTAATTATATGTTTTTTGTTAAAACAATTCCATATTTCATGCTCTCTTTAAATGAAGCCTCTTTCGATTGTCAAAGGCACTATTTATTGCGAAGGATTTGAATGTCCCAATATTTAATATTAATTATTACTGGTAAATGAATCCCCAGGGAGGGCAACTCCTTCGGGCAATATCGTGGGACCTTTGCCCTTCCGCTGCGCATAACGCGCAGCTTTTGCGCCCACTACGATGCCTGTCTGAGTGGGCGGTACAAGTTCGCGTCCTTTCCGCGCGACCTTTGCAGCTGCCAGCGGGAGAACCGGAGGGCGCTGGCCTGCGACCAGCGGATGACCTTGGGCCAGGAGGGGGATCCCCGTTGGATGCGCCCCAAGTGCCAGACCAAGTGCGAGGCGCTCCGGCAAATTCAGGACGTGCTCGACCGTAGCCAGCGCTACAAGCGCACCAAGTGCCAATTGGTGGTGAGTAGGGGTCACCATGTGGGTCACCATATGGGTCACCACCCACACCGTTTTTCATTTAGACACTTCGTTCCCAGAAAATTAATTTTAGTTTAAAATATACTTGTTTTACCGATTTTTTGTTTTAATGTGTTTTCTTTAAAGTAGAAAAATTTTGTTCACAATTAGTGTAAAAAATGTAATTAATTGTCCAATGTTGTATCGATTTGATCGATTTTAAAACGATATTTAGCGTTGTTAGACATGTTAAAATTTTTAAAAGTTACGATATTTTAAATATATATTGAAAAATACTTTTCCCTCTAAAATCATAAAAATGTTATCTTTAATAAGACAAAGACATGTTAATAGATTTTCGTTGTTGTATCGATTTTATAAATATGATTGGCTGTATAAAAAATGTCGATACATAAAAAAATTATTATTATAACGACACATAATTAAACGCTATATTTCAAAAGGCTTCTCGTTAACTAATGAGTCAGAAAGTTAAAAATAATGTACACTATATTTTAGTAGTTTTTTTTTCACCCCAAGCTTTCACTGTCACTTTCACCTGCACCCGCACCCTTTTCTTAGCCCGAGAAGACCGTAAAGATGCCACCCAAGGCTTTCCTAGCAGCCTGTGCGGCGTCCGGAAAAAGACGTCGAAGACGCACTGTCACCGCTTTTTCGAAAACACGACCTGCGATATATGCCAATGAATCCGCGGCCTCCTATGAAAGTCGCCACAAGGCGAATCCACCTCCTGAGCCAACGTCTAAGGACAAGAAAAAGGTTAAGGACACGGGAAAGGATAAGGTAAAGGATAAGGATAAAGGCAAGGGCAAGAACAAGGACAAAGGCAAAGGCAAAGGCAAAGGCAAATAGAAGATAAGGAAAAGCAAGGAATCGAAGGGCCAACTTATTTGGAGTCTATTATATTTTGGAAAACTGAATGCCAATTAAATTATTATATCACATTCTATTTTTGTTATTTAATCTAAGTATTTACTGATAGTGATATACACTAGCGCACTTCCATTTT
Source organism: Drosophila gunungcola (assembly GCF_025200985.1). Classification (NCBI taxonomy): domain Eukaryota; kingdom Metazoa; phylum Arthropoda; class Insecta; order Diptera; family Drosophilidae; genus Drosophila; species Drosophila gunungcola. Next base: position 643,346 of record NW_026453187.1, on the reverse strand, counting down.
TTAGCTTCGCTTAGCTCTTACATACTAATAAAATAATTAATATTTTTATGATCATACTCATCTTCCATATCATTCGTAACACTTTTTTGTTTTGTCTAACCATCAGCTTGGTTAAATATTTAATTTAGACTTTTTGTAAGATTGCATTTTTTTTAATGGAATTTCAAACAAATAAGTCTTCTATAGGATTAGCTTTTTAGCAGGTTAATAATAATAAAGGGTTATCTTGTCACTGATAAAGTCTTTAAAACTTTAATGTGAAGGTTAAGCTGTAAGTACCCGTTTGTGGTAATTTTTTTCTGAAAGTTAGGTATATTCATTAAAGCCTCTGTGAATCAAAGCACTTACTGTAAAAATAAATAAAATTATATCAATTTTAAATAAATTTGAGAAAATAACATGCAGCACGACGTTGATTTATTTTAATTGGAAGATAAGCAGCACTTATTTAACTGGATTATAAATTTCGTAACTATTTAATTTTTTTTGTTTTAACTATTAATATTTTCGTTTCCTCTGTAGGGTCTTGGCACGTAATACCCTTTTTTCCTTAGAATATTTGTATAACTCTTTAACCTCTAATTAGATGCACTAACCTCATGTTAACCCATCTGTGTGTACATAACTCATCTTCACCATCATCTCATCTCATTTCATCTCATCTCCACCCCCATCCACCAAAACGTAAGAAGTGAAACTGAAAGCGAACCTCTGACCATCCATCCATCCACCAACCATGTCGCAAACAGCCCTCCCGGAACTCGGATACACGCCAGGCGATTTGACGGAGCCGCAGTTCCAGTTACCCTCGCACCAGCAGCTCCTCGACCAGAAGCTGAGGGATAACCACGACAGTCTGCCACTGGGTCGCCTCACTTTGGACACGAGGGACACACAGCCCATCAAGTATCGGGAGTTTCCCGCCTTGGCAGCTGCCCAAAATCGCTATACGGATCATTTGGAGCGCGGCAGTGAGCTGAACTTCTCCGTTTTGGACAACGGCAAGGACCTAATCTCACTGCCCACGGTTGCCACACGCAAGTTCGACCCGGATCCCGATCTGATCAAGAAAATGCCGCTGCACTCGATCACGGAGAAGCCCAACGAGCGATGTCCCTCGCCAGTGGTGCCGGCATATGCCAATTTCGAGCTGGCCAAGCGGATGCACCAGGACAATCTGGACCACCAGCCGCTGCCCGATTGTGTGGCGGATCTGGCCTTTCGCAGGGCTCAGATCTCGGGTGGTCATGCCGGACTGGCCCTGGACATAGACCCCATTGCCACGGGCGTGGGTGTGAAGACCCACAATGCGGGGCCGACGCACTGCACCAAGATGAAGGTGTTCCGGCCAAAGACCGGCGGCGGCATTGTGCCCCGAGCCCTGGGCCACGGTGATCCATTGCGGGGCGTGGGCTCGGCGCCTGCCAAAAAGATGGGTCCCATGGACCTGGCCATTTGCTGGGACTTTAAGCCCGCCAATCCCGGCGACGAGCCGCGCCTGGCCAGGCACATAGATGGCTCCAATGACTCGGCCGGACCGGCTGTCTTCACCTGTGTAAAGACGCCGCGCGAAGAGCAATCCTCTGATCTGGGCCGCTCGGCGGGGGTGTTCACCAGCACCCTGGGCGAGGCGGATTTCTTCGACAAGGACATACTGCGGAAGAGAACGGACTTCGGAGGAGCCCGCCTGGACCGAGAGGATCCGTGTGGGTGCGACTACTCGCCGCCGGCGAGACAGCGGGCACGCAGCGTGTCCCGGGACTCGAGTGCCTCGCAATGTCGCCGGCGAGGATCCGGCATCGGAGGACCAAATGGCGGTGTGAGCTTCGGCAATCTGGCAGAGCTACCCGGACGCGGAATGCCCGATCGTCTGGCCAAGCAGTATCAATCGTCGCCCCTGCTCGGCGACAAGGCCTATCAGGCACTGAGGGAAAAGTATTTGGGTCCGGATGCGGGACAGGACTCCTGCCAGCCCATGGATTGCCGGCCCACGGGTGGACCGCCTTGCAAGCGCGATGTCCTGCTGAGGCGACCAGCTCGTCGACTCTGCCACAAGGTGGCTCCGGCTCCACGCTGCTGTCCAGCACCCGCCTTCGGAGGCCACGGACATGGCCATTGCCTCACCAGCAAGGCGGCCTTTCGAGCCGGAGTGCCCAAGCACAATGCCTCCGGCGACTTTGTGGGCATAGAGCCGGGATGTGGTGGTGGTGGTGGTGGCGGCGGAGGGCGGGTGCTAGTGGTGCCACGCCCCCGGCAGCCATACGCCAAAAAGAACTACGACATTGAGACGCTCGTGCCGCCGTTCCAAAGTCAGGCCGGCGGTGCCGGACAGGGCGGCTATCCGGAGCACTGGCGACTGGCCAGCGTCTATCAGCACGCCTACAAGCCACTGGATCAGCGGCGGCGACCTCTCCTCCAAACCGTATACAAGTAGATCAATGCATAGCCCAATACCATTTGGAAACCATTGCAGAAATAACACACTTTTCACCGTCCAGTAGTTGTCCGCCAATAGAGTTGTCCGTTCAAGAGAACAATTTATATTTTGTGTTATTAAACAAATGAATTTTACTTGTATATAATATATTCTTCTATATTATTTGTCCCTTTTTTATTTTATTTTATTTTATTTTTGTCCGCGAATAAAGTTGTCCGTTTAAAATAAATTACTTATCCTTGTCCGTATTTTTTGTCCGCCAATAGAGTTGTCCGTTTAAGAGAATATGTTGCATATACGACTTCGTCAGAAGTGTTGTCAAGAGAATTCAAGAGAATATTTTTAATAAAAGGGGAAGGAAATAAAGATAATCTCTAAAGATTGATAACAAATTAAAATGTTTTGTAGAAAAAATAAAGATGTTGTTTTAATACAATACAAAGTGTTTTTCGTAAGACAAAGTTATTGACTCCTAAGTTCAATTAACATCTTACCGTGCATTTAAATACATTATTACTAAAGTTAAATATACAAAAATAAATAAATATTCAAATAAGATGTAAGATTTTAAAATTGGAAAGTGAAATAGTTTTTCAAAATTGTCTTGTTGTGAAAAATTATTCCAATCTTGTTACAAGAAATATTTGTCGGAAATTTTTGCAACTGCATCTGTTCACAAAAATTAATAATATAGTAAGCCCCCAAAACCATTGGTCCAAAAATAGGTATAATTAATGATTAAGGTGTTCATACGATAATCCCCGTTTTCATAGAACTTCTCGGTTAGCCGAGAATTCCTAATACTATCTCCATTTCCCCCTGTATTTGTTATCGTTTCCCTGATTCAAGTAGAAAATCACAATGCATACAAAAAGTTGATGTAAAAAACAAATGTATATATATTAAAAGCATATATTAAAGGACATTGACAAACATTACATATATGAATAAACGTGCAAACATCAAGTACTTAATATTATAAACATCGTGTGAATACATTTGCAAATTTTTTTAGGGAGTTCCCTTGAATACATTCAAAAAAAATATTGATAAAACTAGTTGAAAACTTTCCATTTATAAAAATTAAAATATGGATTTGCTTTCCACTCGAAATAGGTTTCCTTTCGGTTTTTGCTGGTTTTGTGTGACAATCTTTGGGTGCATTTAAAAACTTAACTAGGTGCTAAAAATAGTGTTCAATGAATTTAATACCTTGCTGAAATGGGTGGACTTTGAATGGGTTAAAAAATATAAATAGAGGTCAGTAAACTAAGGTTGTCTTTGAATTTTTCGTTGAAAATGAACTTAAGAACTTTTTCTATGACACATCCTTATAAATCAATTTAAATTATTTTTCAATAAGTTTTTTTGGGAAACTCCTTATAAAATATAATTTCCTTTAACTGACAATAGATAAACTTTCAATTTGTGATTTTTAAACAATTAAAATACTTTTGTAACAACAAGGTAATTAGGAATTTTCTTATCAAGTAGAATTCCCATAAGCTGATCAAATATTACAATAAATTAGGAATCCCCAAAAACTGACCATATATTACTTGGCTGCCTCTATAATTTTTTGACAATTTAAAGTCCCCTCCAAAGTCGACCCATTCCTAAGCGGGATGAGGAACATGCCCTCACTTGGCGGTGGCGTAGGCATCGTGGCTCTTGTGGAACACATGGCGCAGCACGTCCCGCGTGGACCGCCGGATGCTGTTCCTCAGCGTGTGCTTCTTCTCGTTGGTCAACTGGTCGATGGTCATGTACTCGGTTTGTGGGACACTCGAGCGGAGTTTCATGGTCCGCTCACTGCCGTCGACAATTGATATGTCGGCGGGAGTGGGCTCCATCGGGTGCTCCACATCGGTGGACTTTTGGGGCCGTCTCCGCAGGCTGTGCCGAATGCTGTTTAGCAAGTTATGATGATGATTGTTTGTGGGTGCCTCCTTATCCTCAGTTTTCTCGGGTGAAGACTGGGTGGGATGCATAAGTCTTCGGATGGACTTTCTTATCATACTCTTCATTCCGCCAGTGGGTTTGGTATCAACCGATTTGGAGGACTTGCTGGAGGCGATGGAGTGGAGCGACTCCTTGCTGGTGGCTTTGGCGGGCAAAGCGGCTGGTCGATAGGCCCGAACGAAGCGGGCCGGAGCCTTGAAGTCTAGGTCATCTTCGGGCTCTTCCTCGGATTCGGAGGCATAGGCCACATCCTCCTCCTTCTGCTGCTGCTGTTTCAGGAGCAGCTGTTCCTCCTCCTCCACCTCCTCCTGCAGCTTCTCCTTCTCCAGCTGTCTAACCCTTTCCTGCAGCTTCTCCCTGAGCTGTTCGTGCAACTTCTCCTGCAGCTTCTCCCGCTCCAAGTGCTTCTCCCTCTCCAGGAGTTTCTCCCGCTCCAGTTGCTGCTCCCGCGCCAAATGCCTTTCCCTTTCGAGGAGCTTCTCCTGCTCCAGCAATCTCTCCTGCTCGAGCAGCGCCTCCTGCTCCAGATCCTGCTCTTTGGTCTCCTCCACTTCGGGATCCTCGGTTATTTCGGTGAGGGTGCGTCTCCTGGTGCAAACCAGACGTCTCTCCACTTGGCTGGTCGGGTCATCCCTGACCTGCACTTCCTGCATCATCGTTTCCTGCGCATCCGTTTCCATGAACACTGAAATTTTGGCATTCTTAGGTGTCTCCACCTCAACGCCATTCTTCCTCAGCTTGGCCTCGTTGATGCTGTTCTCCAGCTCCAGCTGATAGCGATCCAGCTCCCTGCCAATGTCCATCGAGGAGGACTCCTCGCTGATGGCACCCAGTGAGCGCTTTGGAGCCGGAACTGGCGAGAACACGAGCTTCTCGGCCAGCAGCTTGCTGGGCGTCAACTGGGCCAGCGACATGCCGTGGAAGTCGATGCGACAGCCGAGGGTCGGGGTGAACGGCAGACCGATCTTCAGGCTGGTGGGCAGCGGCTCCTCGGTCTCGGCATCCCGATCGGCCAGGGCCGGATTGGCCACACCCGCGGGATTGCAGGCCGCCTCGGAGGCCTCACTGGGGCGATGGATCTCGAAGGGATTCAGCGAGGCCGGGGCATCGCCGCCGCGCAAATTCAGGCCGGGATTCACGAATCCCTTGGCCGGCGTGGCAGCCAAGCGGATGACCTGGAAGCATACAAAAAGTTTATCAATTTTCAAGGTACTAAATACGGAAATGGGTTAAAGGTAATAATTTTCTTTGAGATTTTTCATGAGATTTTATCTCGTTAAGTTTCAAGCTGAACAATTTGCCAAATAATCCGTCATATATAAAAGGTATATTTTTTAAATTTTAACTAGCCTTGAATACTCTTCAAACATATTTTTAGCAAGAGAAAATATATTGGTATTTAAAATGTTTAAACTCCAAATTTATTGGTTGAATTAAGTATTTATCACATAACACCGGAATGGAAGCTTTATTAGCGCTTGACAATTATTTTATAAATTGTTAAATATTATTTCCGCTGGTAAAAATGAAATTCCAAACGAATTAATAATTTATAAAAGTTTAAAGCAGTAAAATTTAAAATATTTATTAAGTCACTTAAACATGACTTATTTAGTTCGTAAATAAAAATGAAACTAAAGTTCCAATAAAGGTGTTGAAAAATAAATACGTTAACAAAACGAAAACATAACTCAAATTTAAATCGGAAACAAATTGTACAAATTAAAATAATTATCTTGATTTGTAATGTTGAAATACTAAATAATTTAAGCATTTACTGTACCTAAACTAAACCTTAGCCATCGAACCAACCTTATATTATTATTTTTAACTGATAAGTATGAATATAAGGTGCAAAATATAGTTTAGATAGGCATTTATTTACTGTACCTAAATAAAACCTTAGCTAAGGAAGTAGCTTTATATTATATTATTATTTTGATCTGATAATTCGGTAAATTATATGCATAGTTTAAATAGCCGTTTATTTATAATCAGTGAACTACTTAATAAGTTGAGGATATACTGTACCTAAACTATACCTTCTACTATCGAACTTACCTCATATGGATTGAATTGCTTTTCGGGTAGTTCCAAATTCAGGCCAGGATTTTCGAAGCAGGCGTGTTCGCGCTTCTTCTTCTTGGATGGCTGATCTCGTAGGACCTCGAAAGGATTTGTGGACAATGGTTGTTGCTGTTGTTGTTGTGGTTTTGGTTGCTGCTTTTTCTGGGCAAGATCGGCAATGGACTTCACCTCGAAACCCGGAAATGGATTGCTATTCTCCTTGGCCAACGACGGCGACCGATTAGCTTCTTGGGTGTGGAACTAAAGGCGGCATTGGTGAAGCAGGATTTGGATTCCGATGACGTCACTTGGACAGCTGCATCCTGTCGAGCGTCCTTTTCCAGTGCCAAGGGAAGGGGCGGGGGCGGGGTCTCCCTTTTGCGCTTGCGCGGCGTCTCTCGATCTACAAAAGCCAATTCAGCAATGCTCTTGGTCTCCAACATGTTCCCCTTGGTATCCAATCACTTTGTTTATCCTTATTAGCTTATTTACTTCCTTTGAAAAGGACTAAATCGTTTCGATTTCAGCGAGCAGCAATTATAAACAACGAAGGGCGAAGGAAAATGCCATTTTGAAAATCCTTCAGCTGGAACCGGTTGTACTGTTAACCAACACTGGTCGCAAACCGGTTCAACTAGGGATGAGACAACTCGTTATCGATACTTGCTGCTAAAATAATGTAATAGTTTACAGTTTGCAGAAAAATTAATTTTCTTTGAAAAACATTTCTTTTTGAATAAGGAAATATATGGTAATTGATATTTAATGCGTGGAGCCATTTTATTAATACTGAAAAAACTTATAAGTTATGTTTAATAAACATATATAGATAATAAAACTACGGAAGCCGCTATTTAAATAAAAACAATAGGGAACTATGCAGAAGCTACATATAACTAAAATTATCCTGAATGGGCTTAGGTAAAATTATTTAATGGTGTGGTGCCATTTTAATTGTAAAGTTAAAACCTGTGAGTGATGTTCAATTATTATTATAACTGGTTTTAATTTGTTCGGATAAAATCAAAAGTTAGCATTAGACTACCTCAAAAAAATAATAAATGATTGGATCTAATTATTGTTGCTTAACAATGTAAATGGTATGTTGTAATTGGATATAACGAAAGACTTAATTTTAAGTCTTTTCTCTTTATAGGAAAATATGATAAATTTTACTCTTATATATTTTATTATAAAAAAAAACATTGTAATATTGTTAAACCATTGAAAAAACCGTTAAAAACTAAGTCTCTAACTATCGCTTCTAGTGTCATCCCCAACTATAAAGCTGTTTGCATTATCCAACACTGTCAGAAATGCTGGAAAAACGAAATTTGAAAACAATTCACCAAAGCGCGGCTTGCTGACTAAGAAACTGACATAAAACAAGGAAATAAACGGGTTAATCCTTGACATCCGAGTGAGTACTGGTGGCCCGCATCCAAATCCATCCACAATGTCCAGTTCCAAGCATCGCAAGACGGCTAAATCATCGCGCGTTCCGCCGCAGGCCAAAGAATATATCACCGAATTGGCGGATGATCGCGAATTGGAGCGATTCATGGCCTTCTCGTCGACGGCAAGTAGTGGAGCCAGCGGCAGCACCCACAGTTGTGCATTGGGAGTGATCATGCAGCCAGGACTCGTCTCCACCGCCGCCCGGGAGCATGGATCTCGGCCAGAATCGTGTCACAGGCGTCGCCTGAGGAGCAGGGAGTGTCCACTGGCCAAGGGATCATCGGATGAGCAACTTCTGAACCTGCCTCCATCATCGCCACTCAGCAAGCCCGCTGTTTCCTTAGAAATCCAGCCCAAAACCAGTGAATACACCATTATACCCATTGTACTGGACGACAACAAGCAGGCCATCATCAAACCATGTCATTATCCGTGGAGGACCTGAGGACACCCACCAAAGAGATGCATACGAAGAAGACGCAGACGCCCGAGTCCGCCTTGAAGTGCCACAAGCGCCTGGAATGGGATCCCGCCGCCGATGTGGGCTACTACAAGCGGGCGGTCTCGACCAGCAACATCAGCACCCTGGAGCGATCCGTTTTAGAGGAGTGCGGCTGGCGGCAGCCCAGCCTACTGCAGCAGCGATCCGAGACGGACCTGGACAGACTGCAGCAGGAGGAGGCATTGCCGGGGCAGGACAAGCCCACGCCACCGCCACTGGCCTCCAGCACTTTTGTCAATCGCAGCGATCGCCGCAAGCCCTTCAAACTGGGCTCATTGGGCAGTTCCCTGGGATCCAGGAAGGATGATTCGCCGGAGAATAACCGGAGCAGCGAAAGGCAGGATGATTCTGGCTGCAGCTCTAGACAAAAGGTTTCTGGCAGCATTTCAGGGAAGGAGCAGTCCTCCCCACGCAGCAGTTTCAGAAAAGAAGATGCCACAAACAGCTCAAAACACAAAGATAGCCACTTCCAATCCAGAAAAGAGGATAGCCAAGGCAGCTCTAAAAAAGAAGCTAACCAAAAAGACAGCTCCAGAAAAGACGAAGCTACCCAAAGCAGTTTAAGAAAAGAAGCTGCCCAAAGGGCTTGCTCCAGGAAAGATGAAGCTACCCAAAGCAGTTTAAGAAAAGTCCAAGCTTCCCAAAACAGCTCTAGCAAAGATGAAGCTACCCAATGCAGTTACAGAAAAGATCAAGCTTCGCAACACAGCTCCAGAAATATGGGATCCCTAAGCCACATTTCCAAAGAGGAAGACTCTCGAAACAGCACCAGAAAAGATCATATAAGGTTTAGCTCCCGAGATCTACAAGATCCGCAGAACAGTTCCCGCCGAGAATCGCTGAGTAGCTTGCGCATGGAATCACTTGGCAGTTACAGAAGAGACGACTCGAGGCTCAACTCGCAGAACAGCTCCAGAATGGGATCACAAGTCAGCTCAAGGCTGGGCGAATCCCGATCCATTTCGCGGCGGGAGTCCCAAACCACGTCACTATATGGCAGTTCGGCGGCCAGCAGCTTCGATTACCACATCTACATGGGTCAGGAGCATGGCATGGACAAGCCTGAGCAGCTGAACCAGCTGGATAAGAAACAGCTGGAAAAGGAGCCACCAAAAAAAGAGCAGGCCAAGAAAATTCAGCAGAAAGCAGAGGCTCAGGAACAGAAAGATCAGCAGGCAAGGGATCCAGAGCAGCAGAAGGAGCAGCTGGAGAAGACACAACAGGCACACAAGGATCAACGGAGGATTCAGCAGCAGGACAAGGACCAGAGAAAAGCTGAGCTGCGGGAAAGGGAGCGCGAACAGGAGCGTCAGTTCACGGCGGCCCAATTCGAGAAGATCCTGGGCAGTCGACGGCACGAGAACAAGGAGAATCGGCAACCAGAAGCCATTCCCTCCACATCCTCCTCTTCGGTGGGTATGGGATCGGCAGGTGGTCCGCAAGGAGACCTGGATCTGGGCATCGATTTGCTCTGCTCTCTGGTGAAAACGCGCAGTCTCAGCCAGGGTCAGCGAAAGAAACTGGTCAGGGACATAGCCAGGCGCATATCCAGTCTGGATTTGGCCGAATCCGGCAGCAGTTTGCGCTCCCTGCGAAGCAATCAAACTAGAGGTAAGCAAATAGTTGGCAAAAACCTATTCAACACTTAACCTGTTACCATTGCAGTGCCAACTCCTCTGCAGCGGCAAGATGTGGCCACCAATACCTCGAGAAGCTCGTCCATCACCATGCCTGTGCCCGCTCCCCGGAAGCTCGGAACAGGCGGCACACCTTCGCCACTGGCCGGCAGTTTCTCGGCCAGCGGCTCGACGACCAGTGCCTCCCACGATGTCGTCACCCAGAAGACCAATGTGCGGGAGGCGGCCTCCACGGACGCAGATGCCGAACCCTCGGATCTGCAAGAATGGCTGAATCCCATGACCCAAAGCGAAATCGAGTACGAGCGGCGTTTGAAAGGAGGCATCGATTCGGAGCGGCGGAACCAACTAAACTGGATCGACTCGGAGATTCGTCGGCTGCAGGCATTGCAACAGCTGTTGGCCAGTGTCGGGGTCACAATGCCATGCCCATCCGTGGACAAGGACCCGGCCTTGGCCAGCGATAACTTGGAGTTGCCAAGTTTGGAGCGGCGCAATGGGGGTCGGGAGCGGCCACAAGTTCACTTGCAAAAGGCAGCAACACCAGGCACTCCTTGTCCGCCAGTGAGAGTTGAATCAGTTGGTGTGCCACTAAGGGAACTGCCACCTACTCCCTCGGCTTCTTCTCTTAGCACCTCAGATCCAACAGCGCCAAAGCCACCGTCACCGCCACCACCACCATTACCACCTCATCTTGACCAGCAAAGAGCACAGCACCGCAAAAAGATGGCCACTCCTGTGCTCATTTCGAACAGCTCCTCCAGCGGCGGTGGTCGCAGCGAAAGCGTCTGCTCCTTTGTCCAGCAGAGGCAGCGACAGTTCCGCGAACACTACCAGAACCAGCAGCAGCAGCAGCAGTTGCTCTTGCTCAAGCAGCAGCAACTTTACCAGCAGCAACAGCAGCAGCAGCAGCAACTCTACAGGCAGCAGCAGCAGCAACAGCAAGGATCTACCATTCATCACCAGCAATTTCAGGTAAAAGACATGAAAGAAAGCTAAGTTTATTTACCCTTGCAGCTAATACAAAAATTTAAAACTCTTTAACACGACTGTATTTCGATTATTATATGCATATATTTAAAAACACTGAAGCTAGGTCGAATTTCCTCTGATTTTTTTTAACGTTTCTATGGGAAAACCCTTATGATATCGTTGTCCGATTTTTATAAAATTAAAGACCTAATTCTAGAATAGAAACTCATTGTTATATATCGAAGCATATTCTTATAACATCAAAAACAAAGGTCATGTATTTGTTGTGAAAAATTAAAGACACGGTTTTTAATTATTTCAGCCTGAAAAGGATTATAAAGGAACAGAAAAGTCGCCAAAAAATCATCTTTAAAAACATTTATTTTATTTCTTTTTCCAATTTTTGCAATGGGAGCTGGGTAAATTATATCGTTAAAATACTTTTTTATGAAATTAAAACCGTTATTATAACTCCTTACTCGAAGGATATTCTTATAAAATCAAATACAACCTCCTTCCGATGCTCTGATCAAGAATATATATACTTTATAGGGTAACCACATCTATAACAATTGACGGGTATAACAGGGGTATACAAAGGATATAGTCCAATGTCCTTATACTCAAGCCATCTCTTTCTTTTTCGTAGCAATGTCAGCGGCAACATTCGCAGCAAACACAACATCAACATCTGCAGCAACACGAAGCGCAGGAGCAGGAGTTGGAACAGGATCATCAGCAGCAGGAACAGGAAGAGGAGCAATACATGCAGATGCAGTACGCTCAGGCGGCGGGCAGTGGTGCGTATGCCACGTTGCCCCATTGCCTGAGCGGCAGTGCGGGCTACAGTTGTGCAGACAAGGAGCAGGCCATCTACTACCAGGTGGTCAACTCGCAGGATGGAGCGGCCAGCTATGTGCAGGCGGCCATGGTGGCCACAAGCAACGAGGGAGTCACCACCACGACCAGTTCGTCAGCCTCGATGATGTGCATCAGTTCGGAGATGTCCATACCCATGGGCAGGGTGAATACGTGCGAGACAACGACAACGACAACCACCACCCATCAGTACGATGATGTGGCCTGTCGGCGGGCGACGGAAAGGCAATCCAAGCCGGCGAGGCATCGCCATCGCCATCGACATTGCAATTCGGCCGAGAGCATCGGCATGCAGCGACAGACGCTCCAAGTGCGTCCCCGTGGCATCGCCTATGTCATCCAGTTCACGGCCACCGGCGACGGCGAAGTCCTGCCCGAAACGCGTTCCCTGCAGGACCAACTGCAGCTGGCGCGACCCGAGTTCTGTGCCAAGTCCAAGCAGCGCAAGGCCATCCTCAACCAGATGCAGATGATCCGCAATATGCGGCGACGCGAAATGGACCATCTGCTGGGCGAGAACAACAGCTTGGAGACGCTGGACAGGCGACTGCTGCAGCTGCCGCCTCCGGCCATTTGTAAGTTGTATAGTACATAAAACATACTTTTCGACTACAATTTTGACTAGTTCATTTGATAAATATTTGAAACATGCAAAAAAAAAAAAAAAGCAGGCTGCGTTAATTGGAAATTGTTTTTCAATCACTGGAAATGTGTTTTTACTCGTGTCTTTGTTACACAAGTGAGCTAAGTGTGTCAAAAACGTTTCGAGTTAATGTACACTGCTATTTCTGACCATTGTTGACACTTAAGTTACAATTTTTCTTGTCTTTAACATATATTTTGATTTACAAGCACTGCAAGAAATTAGCAGCTTTTGATTTGCTATCCTTAGCCAATTGTTTCTAAATGGTACAGTCCGCAAAAAGAAATTACATCTTAAAAGTATCAATAATGATATGTTTCTATTAAATAACAAATACCTACATATTTGTCGTTATATAGCATTTAAAGAAAATGATGTAAACAATGCAATTACAAATATTTAATGATTAAAATTATAATGGCTATAACCGATTTCAAGTTTCGAGCTACAATTTTGTAGTTGGGTAAATGATTAGTTTTTAGAAAATTACATTTAATATAAAGCAAATTTCATTCGATTTTATTTTGTATTAATTTCTCGTTTCAGCTCGCTTAAGGATATTCTCCACCAGGGAAATGAAGGCGATGACCACCAAGCGATGTCAGAGTTTGCCAGAAGTGTTGGCCGCTCAAAATCGCGAGCAGGAGGAACGAAGGCGTCGCTGCAATCGTCTGATGCGAGATGTCTTCAATAAGGTGGGTGTCCATCTTGCCTCCACACAATAAAATAATTTATAATTAATACAATTTTTATAACCCATTAGCGCCTTCAAAATCGCGTGGCCAATGGACAGCTTTCGCTGAATCACAGTAGGACAATCATCTAGCGAAGATGGATATAAGAATGCCACAAATCAACTCAAAGGACACCAAAAGTACACAACCCACCAGTTTTATTTTTTTTTTGCCATTGCTAGGCTTTTTGTTTTGCATAACACCTAATCGTTTCAAATTGTTAAACCTTTTAATCAGGTTGATTTAGTTAATAGGAAATGTTACAGTTTCTTTGGGTTACACTGTCACTAGTTAACTACTAACATAAATATGTATGTTTATTTTATGAAACCAGCATTTAACTAAATTTGTAAAGTTTTTTAATCAAATAAAAATACCATCACGGATTTGACAATGTTGTAATTAGAAAGATATGAAAAAAGAACACCCGATTCAAATTGCCTTTGTAGTGTGACCATACTCATATATTTTAAATAGTGTGGATTTGTGATTCTTCAATATACGGTCACACAGTTTGCCGCCAAATTTAAAATTCTTTGTTCTTAAGGATGCGATTGCATTATGGCTTTGGCTGTTTTTTACACCATCTTAAACGTTTTCACCTGATTCCCAATTTAACTTGAAATGTTATAGCTTATATAGGATATATATCTGAAAAAAATTACCAGACACCATCGAATAATAGGGCAATCCGAGGCAAAACTAAATCCCAATAAATAAAACCATCAATGATTATTTGTTCTTTTGTCATTATTTTATTTGAATTCAATTTGTAATCCATTCTCGATGCATGTGTCTTTCAGAGTTTACAATTAAGTACACTTTTACAGTTTTAAGTACATTTATAATCGCTAAGTACATAGTTTAATTTGTTCAGTAGTTTGTTGCTGCTGCATCCATCCACATTAAATATAACCGATATATTTGATATAATGTAGTTGTGTGCTTCATATATATATATTTAAATATATATATATATATATATATATATATAGGCATGCATTGGGTAAATTTAATTTCGTTTATTTTTGTTTAGCTTAAACAACGCTACAACGCGAAATGCTTTGGTTATTGCTGTAAGAAGTCCACTAATTTAATTATATAAGAATCATGCTTTTCGTATATTTAAATAGTTATGTATATATATTTAATATGTTTTATGTGTGTGTGTGTGTTTGGTTTATAGGCTACAGCAATAAATGAGTTTCGTTAAATAGGATCCTTAAAAAAAAAAGTGTGTCTAAGCCTAGGCTTACAAATACTACATGACTAAACGATTTCGTCTGCATTTGCCACCTTAAATTACTACGTTTTTAAGCCACGCTGCGGTTTCTCAAGGCCTCTTTCAATGTACATTACATTTTTATCATTAAATTTATATTATATATTATTATTTATTTACTTAAGTTGTGTGTGTTCATGTATATTTGTCGGTTTTGTGTCAAGTCTTTTTTTTTTTTTTGTCATGCTAAAATGTTCGTTGTTTTGTTGTCATTGCCGCTACTTAAGGCTAATTGTAAAATATGTAAAATTAAATTATATATAGCTAGGAAAAAAATATTTATATAAAAAAAAAAAATAGTGCTTGTCTGCAAAGATTTTGATTAGCTTGTTTGTTGCTTTTTGTTTGGTTGAACCTCTTAAAATAGGAGTTGGCAAAAAAAAAGGGGTCTATAAAAAAAAAAAAAAAAATTATATGGATGGCATAAAGCTCTCTATTGTTTTCAATTTTCTATGAAATAAAAGCCTGTGGCTTTTTCCATCTACAGAAAATATAAATGAGCAGCTAGCTTGTTAACCCTTTTTTTTTTTTTTGTTAAGTTTTTGTTTTAGTTTTTGTTATAGTTTTAGGTTTTTTGTTTTTTGTTTTTCCTTTTAAAGTAGACTACCATTAATGAAAACTATTTAAGCTTTGGTATGTTTGGTAAGGCGGTACTCCAGAATTTATGGCTCATCGTGGTCACTTCACTTGTTGTCCACGCCCAGCAATTTGGCGGCCTCGTCGGCGGAGGAGAGCAGTTTGTTAAGGATGCCCTGGTCGCTGATGCCAAGCAGATTGCCAATTAGATCTGACCCAGCCACGCCCACTCCGCCTACCTGCGAGGGCGTCGCCTCGCCCATATTCTCCTTGTGCTCGCCCAAACGACTGGCCCGCCACTCACTTGCCTTATCGAGCAGCTCATGCAGTTTGGGCAACTTCAATCCCAATTTTGAGCCACCATTGCTGCTGTTGTTGTTGTTGTTGCTGTTGTTGTTGCTGTTGCTGTTGTTGTTGTTGTTGCTATTGTTGTTGTGACAGCTATTCTGGTTGTTGTTGGACTGGGCACTGGACTGCACCGGAGCAGGGGTGCTGGGCGGACTGGCCACCTGCTCGTCATCGGAGCAATCGGACAGGCCGGGATTGTCGCCATTGTGGGCACGACCACTGTGCTTCTTCATGTGGCGCAGCATGCTGTGCTTTAGCGTAAATTTGCGTAGGCAGATGTCGCACTGGAAGGGCCGTTCGCCCGAATGCGTGCGCATGTGGCGACGCAGGTCCTCCGTGGACCAAAAGCGACGCACGCAAAAGGCGCACACCACCTTCCGGTTGCTGTAGTCGGGATATTTGCCCCGGCTGCCGCCGCCATTGGAGGCCAAGCCTCATCATCGGACAGCTGGGCGGGATGAGCGGAGTGGGCGGGATGGGCAGACTGGTTGGGCTGACCCGACGCCTCCAGGCTCTCGTTCTCGATGGCGCCCTTGGCCAGGAGCAAGGCAAACTCATGGGCATGGGCCAGCTTGATGTGCTCCAGGCACTGCAGTCGCTCCGCAAAGGAGCCCTCGCAGAGGTGACACTTGTAGGGCAGATCCCCGCCAGCCAGGGCATCGCTGGCTCCACTGGCCACCACGGCAGCGGCATTCATTTGGGCCGCCAGCTTCTGGATGAGCTGCTGTTGCTGTTCCCGCTCCCGCTCCCTCTCTCGCTCCTTCTCCTTCTCCAGTTGCTGCTCCAGCTCCCTTGCCCGCTCCAGCTCCAATTCACGCTCCTGCTCCCGCTTCCTCTTCCGCTCCAGCTCTTGCTCCAGCTCCAGTTCCCTCGCCCGCTCGCGCTCCCGCTCACGTTCCAGCTCCAGCTCCAGTTCCCTTTCGCGCTCCTTCTCCTGGCGACGACGCTGCTCCTCCAGCTCGATCTCCTCTACCGACTTGGGCACCGGTATGGGCTCGCTAACATCCTCGGTGGGCACATAGACGGACATGGCGGACTCGACGTTGCCATGCTTGCGCAGCAGATGCCGGTCGCAGTTGCTCTTGGTGGTGAAGAGCAGGGGGCAGTGGGAGCACTTGAAGGGCTTCTGCCCGGTGTGGGTGAGGATGTGGCGCCGCAGGGAGCTGCTCCAGGGGAACATGCGCTGGCAGTAGGGGCAGGACACCCGATTGGGGGCCAGGCTATAGGCGGACTTCTTCTTCGGTTCCGAGCCGGAGCTGCTGCTGGTCACGTCCTCGGTGCCGCTGTTGTTGCTCTCGCTGGCACTGCCGGAGGCGACCAGGCCCTCCTCGTCGCTCTGCTCCATGTGGTTGGCCACATCGCTCGGCCGGAAGTAGCTGTTGAAGCTCATGTTCTGGCTGGTGGCATTGTCCACCAGCTTGGCCACCGGCACCAGGTCTTGTGACTCATCCTTGAACGGCGAACTGGCCACTTCTTTCAGGGATTTGCCCACGGACTCGGCCTGGGCAATCATGGTCTTCAGGCTGCTGGCATTACCGGCCGGTGGCTCCTGCATGATGCTGCTGCTGCTGTCGGTTTTCTGGCCAGGATTGGCCGGGGCACTGGGCACTGGTGCCTCATGGGCTGGCTGCTCCAGCTCCAGCTTCAGCTTCAGCTCCAGTTTCTTCTCAGCCGCCGTCACCTGCTCCTCCTCTTCGTGCTCCTCAACCGCCTGATCCTGCTCCTCTTGCTCCTGGTTCATCTCCTCCTCCAGCTCCAGATCCTCCTCCTCGTCGTCGTCCTCCTCCTCCTCGAAGTCATCCACTTCCTCGACCGTCTCGTGCTCGTGCTCGTGCTCGTGCTCATTCTCATGCTCATTTCCATTCTCATCCTCATCGATGACCAGCTTGGGCTCGTCATCATCCATGGCAATGGTTTGGCTGGGCGTCTGGGGACTGCGATTGGCCAGCGGATTGGCAAAGTGCAGGAGGGGATTCCCTGCCACACTGCTGGAGCCATGGGAGAGGGCCTGCTGGAGCAGACCGGTGTTCTTGAGCTGCTGCGCCAGTATGGCGTACTTGACCTGCTCCGAAATGGGACTATGGCCATGATGATGGTGATTGCTGGCGGTGCTGCTGGCTCCTCCAGAGCCGGAGGAACCCATCACAGCAGCGGCGGCGGCGGCGGCAGCAGCAGCTGCAGCGGCGGCGGCAGCGGCGGCACTGGATGCCCCCCTGCCCCTCATCACATGGTGGCCACTGCGCTGCCTCTGGGCATAGAACTGCGGATGCTGCTGCTTCACATGGCGCTCCATGTTGGAGCGCAGCGTGAACCTGGCCGAGCAGTGTTCGCAGGCAAAGGGTCGCTCGGTGCGATAGCGTCGCTGCTTCTGCTTGGGCATCAGCACGCCATTCTTGATGACCATTTTGACGGGGCCACCGGGTGGGACTGGTACGCCCACGGCCATGGGATTGATTCGTTGATGTGGTGGACTCACCAGCGACGGCTTCTCCGTATGGCAGTTCGACTGCTGCTGCTGCTGCTGCTGCTGCTGCTGCTGCTGCAGCTGCTGTGGCGGTGGAGGTGGCGCCATGAAGGGGAAGAAGGGGAAACCCGGCGACTGCGACTGGAACATTAAGCTGCGGAACAATTGCTGCATGTACTGGGAGGCGGCATCTCCGCCAGCGCCGAATAGTTGCTGCTGGGCCAACAGCAATTGCTGCTGCTCCAGGGCGGCGCTCAGATCGGCAGTTCCGGTTGTCACGGCAGCCAACGGCGCCACTGGTGGCGCAGCCACCACGGTGGACATGGCCAATGGCAGCGGCGGCGGCGACGTGACCAGTGGCTCCGGTTTCTTGCTCAAATCCAGCACATCCATGCTAAAGTCCAGACCCTTCTCCTCGGTCAAAACGGCCGGCAACTTCTTGTCCACCAGCTGGTCCAGACTCTTGACCTGAATCTTCGAGGGCGGCTGCTGTTGGCTCAGCACAGGCGCAGCCACCAAATGGCTGCTGTCACCCATTAGCATGTGCTTCAGCTGGCAACTGGAACTGGAACTGGGACTGGGTCGCTCGGGGATCGATGGAGCTGCGGTGGTGATAGTTAGGCCAGCCGGATTTGGTGGCGGCGTGGGACTTATCGAACGGAAACTCAGGTCGGCCAGGTCATCGCCGCAGCGCAGCGACTTGGCGCCCTCGTCACAGCCATTGGCATCCTCGGCCGGATGATAGACGATGGCCCGTTTGACCTCCTCGCGACTGGTCTTGCCATGGCGATTCCTCAGGTGGCGCTCACAGTTGGCCTTGGTGGTGAAGGCATAGTTGCAGACGGCGCACTCGTACGGACGGTCGCCGTTGTGGGTGCGCATGTGGCGCACCAGGGCGGCCTTGTCGCACACCGCATAGGGGCACATGTTGCAGCGAAAGGGACCCGCCGGACCCACTGCACCCAAGTGCACACGATTGTGGCCCTTGAGGGCACGCAGATTGGGGAACACGGCGGAGCAGAGTTTGCAGGGGAATTCGCCGCGCAGCTTCATGCGGCGGAACTCCGAGGTGAAGGCATCCTGGGCCTCCTCCTCCTGGTCCCGACCATCCAGACTATACTGGCTGGAGCTGGGCGTATTCACCGACTGCTCGAAGTTGCGCAGAAAACTGGAGCTCGAGCTGGTCATGTTCAGGATGCTCTGGATGTCGGCCAGATCCTTGCTGTCCGCTGGCTCGTGTTTAATGGGCGACGGCGGATGCGAGATGGCTGTGCAGCCACTGGCCACCTTTTGCTTGAGATATAGCTGATGGAAGAAGTCCTCGCTTTGGTGGCGGATCCTCTCCTTGCGGTCCAGCTGCTCCTCATCATCATCAACATCATCATCATCATCATCATCATCATCATCACCATCATGCTGGTTATGCTGCTGCTGCTGCTGCTGATCCACCTCCTGTCGATGCAATGGCGAACTGCTGGCCCCCAGCAGCGGTGGCAATCCACCCGAGATGCCTCTGCAGCGGTGAGCCTGCAACTGGCGATGGCTGGCAAAGATCACCTCGCAATCGCGGCACTTGGCCGGAATGTCCGAGTGGCGCTGGTCCAAGTGGGCGCACAGCGAGGGCAGTGTCTCGAAGTCGGAGGCTCCGCAGGCGGGACAGCTGAGCAGCAGGCCGGAGTTGGGTCCATCCTCGAGGGAGGGCGAGGGCGAGGGTGTCCTGGAGGCGGCCCCAGAGGCACTGGCTCCGGCCAAAAGGGTGGCCACATCCGGTGTACTGGTCAGCATGGCCACATCCGCCTCATCGTCATCCTCATCCTCCTCCCTGTCCTCCTCAATCTCCTCCCTATCAATAATGTTGTTGTTTATGGTGGTCCTGGGGCGACGCTTCTCCAAATGCTCCGGCTCCTGGGCCTCATGCTCCTGCTCCTGTTGCTCCTCCTTGAGATTGTTGTTAGCCTTGTGCGAGTTGTTGTTGTTGTTGTTGTTGTTGTTGTTATTGAGGGTACTGCTGGTATGACTATGACCACTGGACACATCTGTGGAGCAGCTGGCATCACTCTCGTAGCTCTCCGCTCGTCCCGATAACGTAGTGGCCCCCAGTGGCTGTTGCTGCTGCTGCTGCTGCTGCTGCTTGGCGGGATTCTGTTGATGCTGGCGACGCTGTTGCTGCTGCTGCTGCTGCTGCTGCTGCGACTGTTGCTGCTGCTGCTGATGCGTCTGAGCAACTTGATGCTGCTTGTGGGTGCGCATGTGACGGTGCATGTTGCCATTGGTGGTGAAGGTCAGGTGGCAGTAGCGACAGTTGAAGGGTCGTTCGCCCGTGTGGACCAGCACGTGTCGGTCCAAAGACGATGCGGATGATAGCACCTGTTCATGGAGAGAGGGAAAAGGGCGGGAGAAACGGAGAAACAGGTGAGTAAACGGGGGTTACTATGGTATAGCCATTAAATACCCCAGAGCAGCTGTCTATATTCCTCAGTTACAACACTTACATACCCACCGACATCTTAGTTAGCCCAACAAGAACTCCCTTGAATACACATTGAACAAAAAAACCAATCTGATATGAAACCATATTTACAAAAAAAAAACGTATTTAATTCAACAATTTAATGCCTAATATCACCAAAAACTCCCTTACACTTAACAAAAACTAATCTGATATTAAACAATATTTAGAAAAAAAAAAAAAACTAATTTGGTTTAACCATTTATTGCCCAACATCATACCGGATTAATAATATGTTTCAGCTCAAGTCATAATTGGTAGCAATGTATGAACTATATTGTTATATTTAATGTAACCTTAATTTGTATTTATAATTTATATTTATCAAAATATTCATAGCATCTGCAATATATATATTTATTTATCAAAATAATCTATCTCGGTCAAAAAAAAAAAAAACGATTTTGTTTGATTTTAACCTTGTTTATAGCTACACATCATTTTAAATAATTATGTTTGTACCCATCAATTATCAAGTAAATACATTTAAAACGTTTTAAAAGCATTGCGATTTAAAATTAACTTTTTTTTTACAACCATTACTTATTATCAATGCATTAATATGCCCCCTGAATATTCTTTTTTTTTATGTTCTGCTTTTATTAACATAATTTGTAATTTGTTTAATTTTTTTTATTTGGATATTTCAAACATAATTTTTTCTTTTAAGTTGTGATCTATTGAACTATTTCAGTTACTGAGTGATTCCCATTTCTGTTTTCTTTTTCAAATGAATAAATATTGTCTAAGGAGTAATATTATGATTTGAATAACTGAATAGACATAACCCCCAATTGAATGGGCAGGATGACTCACCTTGGAGCAGATGCGGCAGGTGAAGTTCTCGGTGTCGCCGTTGGCATAATTGTGGCACCGGATGTGGTTGGTGAACTCGTGGGGCGTGGCCGAGACCACCTCGCAGATGGGGCAGACGTACTTCATGTGCTCATCCCCCGCTCCAATGCCACTCTCGCCGCTGGAGAGGCACAGGCCCTGCGGCGAGGAGCCCCCCGATCCGGCACTGCTACTGCTGCTGCTGCTGCTGTTGTTGCTACTGGTCGAGTTGCAGTTGGAGTTGGAGGCAGTTGGCCCAGATGCGGGCGCCCCGGCAGCGGGATTGGCAGTGGTGTTGGCAGCACTGCTAGTGCTGTTCCCCAAATAGCCACTACTGTGGGCCGTACTGCTGGCATCCACGAAACCCGATTCCGAGAGACTTCCCGCCGAGCGATTGAGACGGAACTTTTTGCGCAGCGAACTGGCATCGCCACTGCTGTAGTCCACCACAATGGAGGCCTGGGTGGCGCCACTGCGTCGCTGCTTGTGCCGTCCCAGACTTCGCGAGGGCACCACCTCCTCCTGATCCTCCTCCTCGTGCTCGTCCTCGTGATCCTCCTCCTCCTCGTCCGTTAGCAGATCCTGCTGCAGATGATTCAATTGCTGATGCTGATGCTGCAATTGACGGAGTTTACGCTTGCGCGATGTGACAATCGCCAATTCGTGGGGCGTTGATGTGGTCTGTGTGGAGCCAGGGCCACCACTGCCCACCAGTTTCTTGGGCGTGCGACCCAGATCGAGGTGCTCCAGCGAGGATTCCGAGGTGGTGGAGTCCCGCCGCTGACGCTCCATCTCAGATTCCGCTGCCGTGCTGTTGTTGCTGTTGTGCTGCTGCTGCTGCTGCTGTTGCTGTTGCTGTGCGGCGAGCATTTTGCCAAAAAGAGTTTGGTCAACTGAGAGCTACTTGTGCGAAAGAAAATTGGAAGAAAAAAGGACTCTTAGTTGTTGGTAAAATAAAGTCACCATGACTGTCAAATAAGTCTACCCTTAGAGTGTTGTACACCTAGTGTTTGTAAATTCTTTTAAGATCCAGAAAGTATCAAAAAAGTATAAACATACATAAAGACAATCAAAGAAAAAAGTCTCATAAAATGTTAACACAAGAGGAGAGTACTCTCAATTAAATCCCTCCAAAATTATGAATAAATTTTAAAAATAAATTACAAACTTTAAGCAGCCCCAGCATCAAACAATTATAAATTAATACTTCACAATATATATATTTGAGATATTTTTTAAAAAGCTTTTGTAGAATGTTGAAGATTTAGAGGGAAGAATTCATCATCATTATAATTGTATACTTTCACTGTAATAAGAGTAGCTCTTTCTAAACATCATCTAGAGTTGAAATGATAACAAACGCATGAAAATCGAGAGATCCCTTGCATTCCCAAGTCTTCGGTTGTCGCGTAATTCTACACTAAATCTTCAGACTCATAAACAGCTGGTCGTACATGACTAACGAAATCCAGGAAAGTAAACAATGCTTAAAACAGAAGCCAGTTAAGCGTGTTCTTCAGAAGCGGCAATAAGAAGAATTCGCGACTATTGCCAGTGCATTTGCCGAAAGGTGCTAAGAATTGAATCCAATACGCATCTGGCAGTGCCGCAGATTGGAATCCAATACGCATCTGGCAATGCCCCTCCTGACGCCTATCGAAATGTGGGCACGCTCATTAGCATTAACCGTTATCAAGGCTATGACTATAAGTGCTTGTATTTTGGGTGTATGGATCAGTTTGGAAATCCTAACTTCCCACCGAAAAAACAAATAAAAAAAAAACCTCAGAGGCTGATCAAAAATTTCTACCGATAACGAGCCCACCGTTCGCTATATGTACGAGTATATCATTTTTTTTGGATGTGTGTTAGTTGTTTGTTGTCCATTGGCTTTCGGTTTGGCCTTTCATTTTGGTTGGCTGATTTCAATTTCGCCGTGAGTCATGAAAAGTCATTGAGATAAAGACTCCCTGCCAAATATTTTTTTTGGGCGGAGAATCGGTAGGCGATTTTTTGAAAAATTCACACCTTTATGACCCTGGGAATCCTCAATGAACGAGTTCTGGTGGTCAGTGAAAAACAAATTTCTAATCAAGTGATATGATGTGAAGTGAGCCGTTTGACATGCAGAGCAACCCGGCAATATTAAACAGATCATCAATCTGCATTAACCCTCTAAACGGGGTCTCATCATCCCCGAATGTTTGGGTTTTTCGCCGACTCGGACTGTGTCAAAGTTCAAGGGTTTTGGCATTGGTCATGGGTAATTTTTTGACCCAGCTAATTGCAGGCAGAACTTGACCCAAAAAAACTGATGGAAGGGGTTTATAATAGGGGACGTTCTACGAATTAAAATGTATACAAATATTTGAAATCAATTTCTCGAGCTCATTGGTAAATGTATTATTTGACTTATTTTAAATCCATTTTGAAGACTGTTGGAAAGCGGTTTTCCTATTGATTCCAATCAATAATTATATTTATGTTGGGAAGAGCTAAACTTTTGAATCTTTAGATGTTACAATACAATTCAAAATAGTTATTGCCTTTTAAGTGATTGCTTTTACAATTATTAAAAAATTCTTTAATAATCTGTTTTAGACAATTGTAAACATATTTTCTTAGCTTTTTCTGTCAATAATTGGTCTTTTTGAGAATCTCGAAGATATTTGTTTAAAAGCTAACCCTTAGATCTATTCCAATATTATCCTTTTGTTAATCCATGTTTTTCAGCTTGAATGGGCATTCAAAACAACAAACACTCACACACAGCACAATAACAAAATAAATATATGCTTTCATCCAAAATAAACACAGTAAAAAATTACCTTAGTGAATATTTAGTTGTGAAATTTGTTCAACAATTGCGACGGCATTCCAACTCCGGATTTCGCACTTTGAAAACAATTTGGTTGGGTGGTGTTTTTGTAGAATATGTTTTCAATATTTTTGTAGTTTGTTTGTATATTATTTTAAATAATATTTGTGATAGCACTTTCTGGGTTCACTTTGTTTTATGCACTTTTCTTTGGCTTTTAAGCTTATGTATTCCAAGATTCCCAATGGTTTTTGAGTGGTAACTTAAAAAAAATGTATTTTCTTCGGGGAGTAGAATTAAGAAATTCTGTTTGTTATTTTGTTTTTTTTTTTTTCTTATTTTAAGTAAGTTATTTTGTGTGTTTTTCTCTGCTTTTCTGAAGCGCCGCGCACGAGTTTTGTTTTTTTTCTGTGAGCGCAGCCGCAGCGCACCGATTCGGCAGATGAAAATCGACTGGTAGATGTATCTACGAAGCCTATATTTATAAAAGCGCACTCGTTCTGCCGACGCCGACTGCGTCGCAGGCTGCGCTGCCGACTGCGCAGCCCGCGAGAGCGAAAACGCGTGAGAGCGGGAGGGAAAAACTACGAAGAGAGCGCTCTCTCCTGAAAATGAATGATGTATATACGACATCATACGAGAGCGTCTTGCGTTTTTACGTCTGTGTGTGCGTTAGATAAAGACGCTGACAGAGACGTCGACTGCGCTGCTCTTGAGCGGCGGCAGCGCAGCTTGGATTTTGGTTTTGGCTTCTTTGTTGGATTTTTCTTTTTCCTTCTCTTTCCGACTTCTTCGTTTCAATTTTATTTTTTTTCGGGCACAAATAGGATTACACACGCATGTGAGAGCGAGAGGGTGATATGTTCCATCTTCCAGGAGAAAATAAGAGGGCAGAAAACTTTAAAGAAAGGTGGGGAGAAGAGTAAAGAGAGGAGCAATAGGAAGACTGGATTCTCAAATAAAATTGTATTTCTTCTTTTGAACAATTCAGGAAAATATGTTGTTTAAACTTTTATCTACCATTCTTTAATGAATAAATAAAACATTGAAACAATAAAAACTCTTCTTACAATTATTTATTTATTCCAAAAACTAATAAAATTAAAAAAAAATTTCCAAATCAATTTAACCCTTATATTTTTCTGCTTCTAAAAGTATCTTAGCAAAATGAATATTAAACCTAGATGGAAACCACTTCCACCGGAAACTTTGATAAAAGTATTAATAACCGCATTTATGATAAAATTGATTTAAGCGTGTATAGATAAGAAAAACAAAATTTAAACAAATCCAGTAACCTAAAGCTTTTTTTTATTCGCATTAAGCTTAAATTTAAACAACAAACAAAAACCGGTGAATAGTCGATTTAACCGAAAAGTAAACTTATAATATACATGAAATTAAATTAAAATGGCAATTAATCCGTTTATAATCCAAATAAAATAACTACAATAACATATATGATAATATATTCTTTTGTAGATATTTGTAATATTTGTGTACTAAAATATATTACAACCCCAAATATTATATTTTTTTTTTAAATTTGATTTAACCAAAAGGATGTTTTAAGCCTATATTGTTAAGAAAATTTAGAGAAGCATACTGCAATAATATTTATAATTTAATTAAAACAAGCAGAACCATTTTGTATTTTTGGGTACATCCCGTTGCCATTGGCCACGATATATGCACATCTATCTTTTGACATCCACAGATACAGATACATTTACAGCCGCACATCCATATCCATTAACCCCCGAGCGGACACTTCCTGGGCAGTTCCTCAACCTTAACCTCTAACTTTGCTCAGAACGGAAGTCGGAGACGATCGGTTCTCGTTTTGGTCCCTCTTCACCATTTCACCTTTTCAGGGTGCGTCATCAACCATCGAGCAGCATTAAAATTAACATTAATGCACTGGAAAAAAATTGCATTTCCCTAATTATAAAATATTAAAAAACAGTAAGATAGAAGGGGGATTTCTAAAAAAAAAAAAAGTACAACAGTAAGAGATTATATTTTATATCTTTGTTATCCACTTATTTTCATTAATTCAACTTAGTGGCCAGTTTTGTTAAGTTTTTGATAATATACATATATACAAATTTAGGTGAAATATAATATAAAAAAGTTTGTTATTTTATTTAATGTATGTAGCCAACACAATAGTTTGTTATAAGTTTTCTTATTTGGTAAAAACAAATTTTTGTTTTACATAAAGTACCCTATTTTTTCTCAGTGTCTTCAATGAAAAAGCAACAACGTCGTCGTTACAGTTGACCGCCTTATACAAATTATAAAAAAGGAAGACGAGAGGTCAACTTAAAAGAGTGTCAGCTGCCGAAAGAATGTAAATTAGGTGACCAACCCTTCAGCATCTTCCCCAAAATAAAATCGATGCATTCAATCGATTCTCCACTCAGAAAAAATAAATAAAAAATATCGACACGTAAAACAATTGTAACAACTGTGCAGAAGTATAAATAAAAATAAATGAACAAAAAAGTACAATGCAAGCAAAAGAAAAATAAAAATAAAAAAAGGCGAAATTGTGCAAAAAATGCAGCAAGAGTTCAATACACTCGCCCACTCACCAATACTTCTTAATTCACACCGACACGAACACGCGCCCCTACGCACACACACACACCGTCGCACACACACACACACACAGCGACACGTGCAACGCGCTGTTTGTACACAATTTAATAATATTTACGTTTTATTTATAATGAACTTGAAAAATTCGCACAGTGGTTCAGCAATTATGAAAGAACTCAAAAAAAAATTTAATAATTTTATTATGTATTGAAATTATTATTTACAAATTGGATTGTTTTAAGAAAATATTTTTCAACAAGAATGTATTAAATGAGTTAAAGTGGTATTTGTTTTTTACAAGCCCTTTTGGATATTATTAAATCCCCATGTGAAAATGTTTAAAATAATAATATTGTTGATTGCAAATATATTTTAAAGTTTAGAATATAAATTTCTTTAGTTCTCAAAGTAATTTACAAAATAATACAAATTTCTGAACAATCGAATTTCTTTAAAACCAAATCGAAAAATTCAAATCACATTTCCTTGTCCTTTGTCTAGAAATATTAATTATTAAGATATAAAGATACAAAAAAACTTTATAAAAATCTTTCTTCCAATTTTTTCTTGATTTTTATTGCAAAATTGTATTTGACCATAAAAAAAATGGTATAGCGATCAAACAGATACTTTTCCTTAGTTTTAAAATTCATGCGTCACTGTTTCTTATTTTTTTGAGTTGGTTGCGCATGCGCGTGGGTGGCACAATAAACACGATAGCAACATATAATGGTAATGGCAATGCGTGTTAAATAAACATTAAAAAAAAGCGACCAGATATTGCATTTCTGCCATATGCAAACAGCTGAGTTTCTGTAACAATTTCCCTTTTCAATTTAGCCGTTCAATGGAAACGGAAAGTGTCGGCGGGTACGAATAACAGTAATGTGCAGTCGCCGCAAAAAAAAAAAAAAAAAGTAAAGAAGCAAAAGCCGAGCAGCATTAACATTTAATTGCAAACATTTAGTTAGCATTTAGTTTAGCATAAAACAAATAGCAAACAATGCGAACAACTAAAAATCCCACGCTCTGCTCTTCAACATTGAAAAACTCCCTCGCACTCTTGCTCCATATATTTTCCTCTTTATCACTCTGTTGTAGTTTTTTTTACAGAGAAATAATTTCTTGTTACTATAAATTTACAAATAATCTAGATTTAATTACATAAATCTATTTATTTTTTAATTCAAAAGCTATCATATATTTTTTAAGAACAATAATCCTGGAAATCTGGGCATTCTTTTATTTTTATTAAATTATAACAAGTGTAAGGAACCACAGCTCAAAAATAATAGATATTATACATTTAATAATGTAATATTTAATATTAAAAAAATATGTATATAACACGCTTTAATTTTTGCATTAATATTTTGCAAATATTAAGTTTTAAATTTGCTATGTATATCTTAGATTATTTGTATATTTAATGTTGTTATAATTATTTTCAGTGTTGGCCATTTATATGTTTTTTCTGTCGCAGCAATGCCTGAAATTCACTTTCGTTTTAATTTTTTTTTTAATTCATTTAAGCAAAGCCAGAGAGTCATAATTGTTTTAATTCGCACTCGTTTGTAGTTTTGTTTAATGCGTTTAAGGGGTGTTATTGTTATTGCTGTTGTCACCAGTGACATGTCAAGGTGACTGGGCACCCACCGCCACCCACTTACACCCACTCACCCACAAAAACAAAAAAAAAAAAAAGCTCGTCCAACTGATAATTATTATTGAAAAGGCGCACGCCGTAATTTTTGTTATTTTGTATTTTTCTTTTGTATTTCTGCTTTTGCTGAAACTTTGGCGGCAAAAAAAGCTAAATACAACGGCAAAATAACAATAACTATGACCAGCCAAACGGCTTGTTTAATAATAACAATAAAGGCAGAAAAAAACCACAGAAAATCGTAAAGAACAGAGTGTTGAAAGAGTGTTAAAACGTGGACACACCCTAGAATTGAAAAATGGTTTATTAATTGTGTTTTGTTTTTTTTTTTAATTATAAATATACCGCTTAAATCTTTAATACAAGTTTTAAAATAATTAAACTTAAGGTTACATTTTGAAAAAAAAAGATGTTTATTTTTTTTTATCTTAGGCAGGATTTGAACTCGGGTCTTTGGTTACCTTTAAAAAAAAGTATATATTTTAGCTTTTATATGATAAAATTTTAGAAGCTTTTTTTTTTTTGTCATTTGCTCTTAACAACAAACCCTTGATTAATATGCCCCACCAATACAGGGTATTACGCGACTTGTGGCCAAACAAATGCCGTTAGCTAGTAGAATGCGTCAGTTCGCAGTTTGCTTTTTGGTGAAAATCCCCGACAACTTGTTTTTGGGTTGGGGTTACGGGGACTGGGTGCATGCTGTTTATTGCCACAAATAAAAATAGATATATAAATCCGCACAAATATGTGACACAACAAGTGGGCGAATGGGTCGGGCCCACTTTTTCCAACCAAAAGGGTATTGCAAATGTATTGGATTAGAAGGAAGTTGATTGCAGTTTCAATTCGTTTTGGAGGAAACCACTTCAATATGCGATACGGATCGAGATAATAATTCTGTCTAAAATGTCGCACTCCAGGTAAACTGAACTCTTTAGACTTTACAATGACTGGAATTAAATGTTACACTTTTAAATTTAATTAATTCTTAATAGATACAAATCTATTCATATATGTATACTTTTCCTGCTAAGCTTACAACTTAAATAAATCCATACTATGATTAGTTAAATAATTTCATCACTAAGATGATGGAAAACTCATTTCAATGTATTCGAAATATCATGCTGATATGCCACCACTTAAAATGTTTTTGTTTTTAATGATCTGGTATTAATCTAAAGTAGTAAGACGTGTTTTTGCTTGGAGATTTCTTTTTTTTTTTTTGTTTACGTGTTTAATATTGCATTTATTACTTTATTGCTTAAGATTATGGAAGTTTTATGTCCTTTTTTATAAGTAAAATGTTTTTTAAATAATTGCCCTTATGTTTCATATCAAATTCTTCCGTTACTTGGTTTTTTTTGATGACTTGGTTAGCATTAATAATATTTATTGCCCAACCGTTCATGGTTCGACGACACTCGAAAACTCAGACAGAGTCTGCACAGGAGCTAAGCTCGTTAGAAACCAATTGACTTTGCCGGATCAACGACACTCCCAGAGACCTGGCTCTCAGGAAAACTCATGACCCGGGTCTGCAAATGCCCGAGTCTGGCCATAATTTGGCCATTGTGCACCCAGGGGATATTGAGTTTCAGATGGTTTGGCTAACAATTGTCGCCGATTAGCGCACGCGCCGCGTTTCCTCAAGCAGGTAGAACATGCATGTTATGGCATTATACATATATCTATGGTATATTATATTTTCAGTTCCCCCAGAGACTGGCTTTTATGATACTGCGGCCGGCGACGGGAATTATGACGGCGGCAAATCAATAGATGGATGGATATGGATGGATGGTTTGCTGGTGCAACACCGCGGCCATATCACTAAATCATGCCCAACGGGAATTGATTGCCCCGTGATGAATAATTCCGAAACGCCGAGCGTACGTCTTGCCGGGCTCTTGAGATAAGGTGTACGTCCCGTCCATTTCATGTTCATTAGTTGGCCACTCTCGTATCTTGGTTTATTTTGGGGGTTTTCCAGCGTGAAAGACCTCGTGCCGTCGTGTGCTAATTTCGTCAGGCGCCGAATGCATCGATCCTCGATCCATCCGTCTAATCACTTTACATTTACAATATACATACCTCTTCTTTTTGGATTGACTATTGTGCATCACCATCATGCTCAGTGGCCTTCGGTTGCTGCTTTCTATCTGCAGAACAAAAAACTGGACGAAAGTTCAGTTTTTAATGCAGATATTGAAATCTATATATTATACTTTGAATTAATAACTTATTTCTATCTATCTAGAAAACCAATTTAAATACTTCAGAAAAACGAAAATAAAGGAAAATTAAGGATTCGCATTATAAACCAATTTGAATCCAACATGCAAGATAGATTACTTATTATTTTTCTTGGATTACTTTTATAATGAGTATATTAAATTTATAAGGAACAAGCAAAGTAGAAATTTCCTCAAATATATGTATGAATTAAAGTTATACATCTAAAAAGTTTGGGTATAAAAAATCACTCCTATTCAAGAGTGGCCATGAATCAGAAGTGTCCAGTGCAGCGCCACATCCATCTACATCGTCATCGTCATCGTCATCGTCATCGTCATCAAACGAGTTCATTTAGTATCGAAAGGCAACCCAATCTCCCCGGAGGAGCACCTCCATATCGACGATAAGCAGCTGGAGCTCGAACATACGTATAAATACTATACAGATCGATAGGAAACCATCGAGTACTTCGCTCGAAACCGCTGTCGAACACACTCACTACCCAAGTTCTGCTAACTCGATTGTGGTTTCACATTATCTGGGATCAGTGGAATTTTGTGAAAAGTATCGGTGTATGCGGTACAAGGGGGTGTCCAAAAAAAAAAAAAAAAACAACAATAAAACAACAGAAAAAAAAATGTAAGGAAAAACGCTTTGTAAGATCTATCAGCACTTAGTCAGCGGGCAAGCAAAGGTGTGCGGTTGAGATAAGCGGGGGAGTTTCGCATGATTCTTCAAAGGTGATCCATGGTTTTGGGGTGTACGACTCTGTTGTGGGAGTCATCTAAAACTTTATGGTTACTTTCAGAGGAAACCCTACGCTCCTAAATTTGCCCACGATGATTCATCTTTGTTTACGGCTTGGAAAATGTTTTGCTAACAGGTGATCGCAGTTGTGATTTGATGATCGTGCATCCGAAATGGTTATCTCTTACAGGTGTCTTATGTCTTGTTCTTTTCTGTTGATCACAGCAGTCTTTAATAAGTAGAATTTGTTTTTTATAAGATATTTACAATTAAAGCAGGTATTATTTTGTGATTACTTCATTTAAAATGTAATCATTTAATAAGTCATCCTTTTCCAGTTTTGATCGAGATTGCTTAATGCCTTGGATAAAAAACCAGAATATCACGGATAGTATTCTTTAGGAAGGTCTTCGCATAACTTCTAACTCTATTTCTGTTGTATTTCCTCACTGATTACGATCCGCGATCTTTGAGTTAAGATAAAATAATGCCGCTTGTTATCTAATGGGCCATATGAGTTACAGTTCCCAAAATCGTCTGGGCTTATGTTTCAGTTTCCGCTTTTTTCACCTCTAAGACCCATCCCATCCTATGATCACTTTCGTCGCGACTGTAACCTTGACGGCGATGATCGTGTGGCCTACTACTACGACTTTGGATTGGATTGTTTGGCCAGCGTTTTGGGCTTTGATGTTCTGATGTTTCGATGTTCCAATGTGGATGTGTTTCCCACAGTTTTTCACCGAGAGCGAAACACAAGCCTTATCAGGCAATAAAAATAATAAAACCCAGCGAGCGAGCGGCGTCGATTGCAAGATTTATATTTATCACAACGCCAACAGATACAGATACAGATACAGATACAAATACAGATCACCGTCATTGGAGTCTGGTACTCCTATTGTTACCGGTCTCTTCACTGAACACAAAAAGTACGAAATGTTCACAGGCTAAAACCTTGAATAGATTTGATCATATTAATTTTTTTTTTCAAAATAATAAATATTTTAAATTTTAAGCTGTTGAATATCCGATATTTTAATTTTTAATTTTTATTCTGCACATATTTACCATTATTCTAAATCTCACTATAATATATTATTCCATCCCCTATTTAAATGTTATACTCTTGTATATGTATATAACATCATTTTTAATCCTTTGTATTATATTGTACCTCAACAAATATTAACTATTTCAATGCTATTCAAGTCTACCTTTTTTAAAATTCAGCATATTTTATAATGATATAAAATGATTAATAACCCTAATATTTTAAATAACTAAACAACTGAATTTTAAAAAACATATTTTAATGAACTTACTGGTTCTCAAAACTTGCTTTATTTTTAAAACAATATTGAACATTTATTTAAGTTAATTTGTTGTTTTGTCTGTTTAATTAATTTCCCTTCTCTCTTTTCTTATCAAAATCCATCTTAAGAACATGAAGAAGAAGAATAGCCCAAGAGATGAGCTTACGAAACCGTTATTCCACGATTAAAAGCTCGTCCCCTCTCTAATCCTCTCCTTCTCTCAGTTTTCAGTGTTCACTCTCGCGGCATAGACGCAGCCTCCGTGAAAATTGCAAATTAATTTAATTTCGTCGTATTTCGCTGTCAAAATGTTTTAAAAGTGCAATATTTAACAAGTTTAAAAGTGGTTGCAGTAATATTAAGCAAGTTACAATGAAAATTTCGCGTTTAAATGGTTAAATTGTTTTTTTTTTGCAGGCGACGCCATTTTACTGGAAGGCTATCAGCATCCAGTTTTCTTATGCTGCCTTTCCATGAAAATATGGAATTTCTATTATTTCGGTTTATTGAAAGTTCCTAAACGGCTCAAAAAGCAATATTCATTGCAATCACAAATGGCCCCCGTATTGATCAATGAATTACGTTTAATGTTTTGCGTTTAAATACATAGTTTATTTCGGTGTCTCATGGAAAGGGCGCTCCGCGGGTCAAGTGAAAATGTATGTGTGCGCAAGTTCTATACATACATGCATGTGTACAAAAGGTATGGAAAAATATGTATGTAGATGTGTATTTGCAAATTAACAAGAACATTTTAAAACAGGT
Source organism: Drosophila gunungcola (assembly GCF_025200985.1). Classification (NCBI taxonomy): domain Eukaryota; kingdom Metazoa; phylum Arthropoda; class Insecta; order Diptera; family Drosophilidae; genus Drosophila; species Drosophila gunungcola. The sequence continues at coordinate 609,888 of NW_026453187.1, read as the reverse complement.
AATGTCTTGGGCTCTGAAACTCAAACAGTCAATTCCTATGTACAACTGATTAAATTATTTCCTGATTTTAAAACATCATTTGGAGGATAGATTAAAATTAAAAAGTCAAGGTAATTCACATCTCAGTGGGTATACTTTTTTTTTTGTGTGTACGTGTCTCGTCTTCTCGTATTCCTCTGCCAAAATACATTGCTCATTAGGTTTTGGGTTATTGTCACCAAGCATTGCGATGAGGTTGGAGACATCGTCTTGGCTGGGTGCTGATGTTGATATTTGTATTTACTCAAGTGTAATTGCGAATTGTAAATGCGACAACACAGATGCTCTCGTAATTGGGATTGCGACGGGATGGGTATGGCTAATATGATGATGGCTATGATAATGATGATTTTTGTGTGAGGTTTGGTCCAAGTTTGCAGAGGAGAAAGAAGGTGTACGATATGACTGAGAAGATATTGACTGAATGACTGACTATATCTGTATCTTTTCTGTATCCGTAACTGTAGCTGTAGCTGTTGCTGTATCTGTGGCGCTGCCTTGCGCTATTTGTATCTTTTATCTGTGAAAATAAACGTTGAAAGTTTTGTAGTCTTGTTGTTTTCCTCATTTTCGACTTTATTGTTTGAACGTTGATTGTCAACTGATCGGTATGTATCTGTATCTGAGTGGAGTTTTCGATTTCAGCCGCATTGAGATACACTTAAGCAAATAATTGCGTTTTTTCCTCGCATGTGTCGCTTGAGTATCTGCATCTGTATCTCTATCTCACGGATACTGTGTGTTTTCTTTGGACGCATTGGATTTCGTTTGGCTTTTGCTTTTGCTTTTGTTCCCGTTGTTTCCTATTATCGATTATTGCATCTCGTTCTCTATTTTCCAAACAGTTTTGTTTTCCCAACGCCAACACAGACATCTTCATCGCACCATCATCATTATCTTCATGACGATCATCATTGCAACCGATGATCATCGTCATCGATGTCGACCCAACCTGACTGAACTGAACTGAACTGAGCCGAGTTGACTGATAAGAATGTTTGCTAATAAGATGGGTAAACAATATATTTCCCCACCCAGCCTTACTCCCACCCTTTCCCCCTCCTTCCACCATGATTTCTAACCATGTTTGTTGACTTTCTCATCTCTGTAGATTTTTTGAGCAACATCCAATTTTACTGCCGACGGACTGTAAGACATGTGGCGGCGATTAGACATTAAAAACTCTTTGAAAATTAAAAATAATGTGTTTAGGATGGGACTTTACACAAAATAGTTTTTTCTTTAGATTAACTGTCAAGACTATGACTTTTTTGCAAAAATTGTACATTTTGGGTCCCACATCCGTTCTTTTTTAATCCAGCAAATTCCCATATTTGATTAAAAATTGTCAAAATTTTTGTATATCTTTTCCCTTATAAAATAAGCTGATTGTTGACAGTTTTTTAGAATCTTAATTGCTAAGAGCACAAACCAAATTGGAACACTTTGACTTATCAAAGTCTTCAGCTTGTAAATTTATATACAATATATGCCTGAAATGTAGTAATTCATCCTTAATCTGATTTGCACGACTTGTAGACCACACACCCTGTTTGTAAACTCCCTTTTTTGCAGTGTGATATCTGTGCCAGTTATTGTGGCTCATCACCACCCACTGGTGGCTTCAAAGGAGCCGCCTGTCCCGCTGATAGCGCGGATGTAGATGCGGATGTGGATGCGTAGGTGGTGTCAGTGGTGTGGAGGTTGGGGGAGGTGTGTTTGTACACCTCACACTCCCTTATCGTGGAGCTTATTTTCACAACTTTTGGTGGGTGTGTTGGCCTCAGATGATTTGTGCTCCCTTAACCCCTCCCTCATCACTCATCTTTCAGCCCGTGTTTCATTAGCCCACGACTCATTAGCAATCGTGGAGATAAAGCTACGCTGACAGTTTTTCGGCACAGTAAAAAAATCCAGATGGTGTATTGTTTTTGCTCTTATTTTTAAATTCAGGTCACAAGTAACGTTTTATTTTATTCTTTTAGATAATAGAAGCCTTGATCAGGCAAGTTTATAAAAACGCCTAACAATTAACGCCTCATCAAAATACAACAATTACTATATAGAAGAATTTTTTCCTTAAAAGCTATAACTCCAAATTACACAAACACAAACGGTATTATACAGTGATGACAAACGGTATTATGTTATCTGATGACCATGATTTAATTTAATATTGTATTTCCTGTACCGCTCCAATATTTTTCTCTCTCGGGGTTTTTCTGGGTTTTAGGTTTTTTATCTTCAACGTTTTCTCTTCTCTTCTCTTCTGTTCTGTTTTGTTTTTTTTTTTTTTTTTTTTGGCACTCGCCTGATTTTGATTGAGAAACGCCAAATGGAAGTAATCACCAGAAGTTTCTATATCAATCATCTGACCCAATGAAGGGGTGAAGGGAATGGGGGGTTTTTAGATAGAGTCGAGCCAAAGGTGCCAAAGATTTCGTCAACGCAGAGTGTCCAAAAAAAGGCCCAAAATAGAACAAGCTCTGCAATCACTCGTTAGTCGTATGGTCCTATCTCCCTCCGACTCCAAAGTTGGTTGGCTGGGGCCTGTGGGCGGCTGCTTGATAAGCCACGTCCATCGCAGGTGCCTTAATTGAATTTCTGTTCTGGGCATTAATGAGAAAAATCATTGGCGATAAGAGAGCAGCCTTAAAAAAAATGGTCGCTTATCGGCTTGCTTGTCGAACTTTGAGATTTTCAAGGCTGAAGTCTTGAGACGGAAAAGTGCAAAGATCACTTCATATTTTCTCCTTGGGGATTAACTTGTTGTCTGGGGTGGTGTTCGGGGAAGCACTCAATTCGAAGAATTGCTCTATCGAGGTGTCCCTGAAACTCCGAAGATTTAACAGAAAACTGTTTTGATGGGTAAACAAAAGCCTTAGCATATCAATTTCCTGATAATAATTTTTAGACAGTTTTAGGAATGGCTTTAAACCATAACGATCTTTTAGCGCATTAAAGATTCAGGATTTATATTTTGAAATAGAAATATGAAAGTTTTCTTACAAATAAATTGAAATATTAATGGCTACTATATATGAATATAATGTTATATAATGTAAAAAAGCTCTCTTTAACTAAACCTATTGATTTACAAATGATACAAAAAACTCTTATTCATCATTGGGCCAAAAAACCTGGAGGGTTAAGTACCGATTGGAATGACATCAGGCTGCGAACAATTTTCGTGCGCAAATAAACATTTACCCTTTGCGTTTAGAAGAAGCGCGTTACGCAGTTGGCAACCCAATGCAGATATTATCTAATGCCCGACAAATCCCCCAAAAAGCTTATTCGAGGGCGGGGGACATATGACAACGGCACATCATCATTCAAATCAAATATCTTATCAGTGCAAGGGAGGGCGGGCATTGTAGGCGTCCTCGTCATTGATTTCTTCGGATCAGAATCGAAGGTCTGCGGGAAGAATCGTGTCGCCGGGCGCGTAGTCTTCCCAACTTTAGATAGACGAGGGAGGTGCTAAGGCGGTCGGGAAGAAGTATATAACTACCTTTCTATCTGGTAGACTTCACTCTGTCACTGTTCGGTTTCAAGGGGAAACGTTTCGGGGTCTTCCTCGCTGTTTGCCAATAACTTTTGAGGGTTTGTAACTTGCACCGATAACTTGTAATGCCATTTGCTCTATATATTGCCCCAACTCTCTGTTGTCTAGCCATAAAGCCAAACGAACTGCTGTCGGCTTTCGGGCTTAGAAGTCTCAAAGTTTTCTGTTTGCGATGACAACGATGCCAAGTCACGAATGTACACCGATCGAGAGTTATGGAGAATTACTGGCGCATTGGGGGAAAATTTCGGATGACGCGACGACGCCTTCATTGTGAGATATCGGCGGAAGGTCGGTTACCAACAATAGGTCGGTCTCGGCCCTGATGAGTGCAGAATATCCAGATAAACGCAAGTTGGGGGATAGTCAACAGCACTTGGAACTCCCTTTTCGGGTTTCTATGGAAAAGTATTGAGTAATAAGTATCATCTGACGTCTTAAGCAGGCAAAGATTAAATTGTTTCAAAATTGTCACAATGTCCTACAAATTTCAATAAAAAATAATCTTTAAATTGAAAATTAATTTCCGTAACAATTTCACCAGTACCAAATCTATTTAATCTTTTTTAGTGATGTTTTTTTTTTTTTTAAGGTACACAAAACACTTTTAGAAACATCAAGATTGGATAAAACCCTTCTTATCTTTGGTCATATTAAAGTAAACAGTACAATTAGTTTAAGGTGCATTTTTGCACACACAGGACGAACATATTAAATATTAAAAACAAGTTAAAATAGTTCTGATAAAATATATTGTAAGGAACACAAAACGAACAGAACATTGAATACGCTACAAATTAAAAAAGCGAAAACAAATTATACAAAACTATGTAATCCATGGCCCTTCTTTCCTTCTACCATTGACTCTGGCCCACGATGGAGTCCATCAGGGCACCGTTTAGCTCAGCTCGCAGGGCAATCTTCTGGAAATTGCTGCCCTGGTACTTGTTGAAGATGGCCTTCAGTTTGGCCTGGGGAGCATCCCGGGCCAGCTTCGCAATTATCCGTGTAATGGGTCGCAAGTGGGCAGCCGAATAACGCGAGTAGTAGGTCAAGGTGGGAGTCCAGTGGCGGTCGTTGAATCCTGTCCCAGCCCGATAGTTTCCATTGAGCAAGTGCAGCGACAGGAACAGCGAAGCAGCTGCAATCTCCGATGGCCTATAGGAGGCCATATCGTAGTCCACAGAAGCTAGCTCAATTAAGTATTTGGACATTGCATGGTGCTTATCCTCCGCGCCGGCAGCCTTCGAGTAACGCCGCAGGAAATGAATCGGCAGCGGACGCGACAGATTGCAGTCGATGGCTTTTAAGATCTGCAGCTCCATTTGACGGATCTGCCGGGCTGTGTATGTATCGTCCGTGATGAAAACCAAATCCACGATGGCCGGCGGACACCGCTCCTCGTACTTGGTAGCAATAAAGAGGGCAGTCACTCCCACCAATTGCAAATAGTTGCGCTTGGTGTCCTTAACCACTTGCAGATAACGATCGATAATGGCCACCGTTAGCTGGAAGGTTTCTGGAGCCAGGTGGAACTGCAAGTGGACATCGTTAATCCAATTGATCAGCACGGATCGCATCTTGTGAGACACCTCCTTCTGCCCGGCCAGGTGATCCTTGTGTATGGGTTGTTGCTGTTCCGCCTGGTATAAATATTCGTAGATGTCGTTCACATATTCGGAGACCAGCACCAGGTTCTCCTTGTCGTTGGCATCGATGTCCTCGATCCCAGCCAATCGCTTGCTGGAAAGAGACATGATGGTTGGCATCGTTGAGGTGGTTGCAGCGATGAGAGGCATCCTGGTCACTTCCTTCTTGGCCACTGGTTCCCGAAGAATTTCGGGAACCCCCATCGCGGGTTTGGCTAATGCAGCTCTCAGCTTTGTCAGTGATTTCTTAGACAGGTTGCTGAAATCGTGTTTTAAGGCGGGCTCGTTAACATTTTCGTTGGTACTTGCTGTTAGCTTAGTGGATTTCACAGCCGTCTTGGCCGGAATGCGATTGCGCATCGAATTTGCGCACAAAAGTGCCGAAACGCCCCCTTCTTTGGGTGGAGCGGCGGTATTGCCATTACTGATGTTTTTCTGTGCCATTTTCCAGTAATTATCCACTCGAGCCATGGCATTGGGACGGGCATCTGTGGGCTGGAGCAAATCTCCCAAAGCAGCGCGTTTTGTTGTTGCCTCCTGTGAAGGCCCTGTCAATTTCTTCAGTTGCACTTGTTGGAAATTCTCCGAAGCGTTCTCGTCGCCACGCACTTTAAGTGTTGTGCTCACCATTTTGATTAATTCTTTTTATTTGTACAGACACAAGTATTACACAAAGAGCTGAAGCTTGACTATTCTATCTCTTTTTTGTTCTTTGATCGCGTTTCCTATGAAAAGAAATATGTTTTTGATTTGAAAATATAATTTGTTCTCCGAATAGTAGTAATTTACACTTTTTAAGTCTAGTGTTGCTGAGATTTGAGTCAATTCTCCGAAAACCTGATCGAGTTTTGGGATCGAAGAAGCAAAGCTGCAGTTTGAATTTAAAAGTTTGATTTATATTCCTAGTTAAACATGTCAGCTTCTAGATAACCTTTATAAGTATCTGCTGGGACATAAAGTGTCTCTAAGTATCCTCTATTGGTGAAGTATTTGTAGGCAGAAAACAACAACAATCTAAACAGATTCTGTGGAGTGCAATGTAAACAGTTGAAGAGGCATGCAAGTTATATATCCGGGAAAAAGTATCTCCCCTCACAGATAGTACACGTTAAAAAATTATAGGGGTTTCTTCTCTGTCTTAGTCGACATAATTCAAACATTCCTCTCTTTTTACATATGTATATGTATATTTATAAGTCCATAGGTTGGCCTCCCAACGAAATCCCAAGTTCGTAATGTGCGCGCCCCCATTTATCAAACGTTGAAAATCTGGCGTCGCCTTCGATAAGGGTAAATAAGAAAATGGCCAAACGATGTGGGTCGCCACAGCACACACACATATACAGATACATTCCGTATCTGTATCTGTATCTGTATCTATGGGGCGTACTTTTTTAGGTGTATCTGTGCGGTCTGGCCGCGGTGAACAATCGCTGTCATTGAGAAACCTTCGTTCGGGGTTCTCTGGAAGCTCAAGTGGCTCATTATAATTGAGGGAATCGTAGAGTCGGGGGCAGGGGGCTTTACTGGGAGGTGTTTGCCTAAAGCTGTTTGGGCGCCATGAATATTACCGCCCAACCGCCCAGCAACCGCACACCCACAACCCCTCAAAAAAAAAAAAAAAAAACTAAATAATAAAGAAGGCACAAGATCCCAAACTCGTGGGACACTGTACAAATTCTACAAAAAAAAGCCCAACAGTAAAATGCCAGAAGGAGAAGTTATAACAACGTAGCGTTTTATCATTTTGCCCCTCGGTTTATGGCCGTCTCATGTGATAAATATATATGGCAAAAGTGTTCGAAGTTCACCCAATAAGAAGTGACTAACCCAGCGATAGGGGGAAACGAGAAAGGAACCGAAACAAACCGATCCCCAGCAAAACGATAGAATCACCGCGCCTAACCCTAAATCACCGAATTGGCAAGATCTTTGCACCTTGTTGTGATTTCAATCAATATCCTTGTAATTGCTTTAATTCTAAAGATAAAAGAACCAAATTTTGAAGCGAATTCTCATTGAAATAAATAAAAACATTGTTTAATAATAGAACAATCATGATAGTCATTGGCTTCGTCAGTTTTGTTAAATGACCAGCCATTTTTATAGGTCAGACATTGATTACCTATTTCTTGGATTGATAAACATCGAGTGCCATAAATGATTCAGATACCTAGACGATTTGCTAGTAGAAGTGCCCAAATTTGCTTATCAATTTTCAAGTCCAAGTTCTTTGGAACCCTTCAGAATGCTACCCAGCAAACTCACCTAACTTAATCTGTGTGGCAATGATTTCATTCTATGTATATATACCAAGGCGTATATATTATACAAACTCAATTGACTTTTGCACAGAATCAGCGAATTTCGCCACAGTCAAAAACAGAAAAGCGCTCACTCAAGTGGAAGTCAAAACCCAACCATCCAAAATATCAGCCCCTTTCGTATTCGGGCGGTAATACGAGAAGCCCCCCAAAAAACCCATCATCGAAGTCCGCATAGAATTCGAGTATCAGAAAACTGCATTGCCAAGATAAAAATCAGGCCACAGTGAGTTTAATAAAATATGAAATACAGAAGAAAAAAAACATATATCGAAATCATATATTCGTCGCTGCGGAGATGTTGTTCTTCTGGTCTTTGTCTTTGTTCAATGACATCAGAATCATGAAATTGCAACATGCACATAACGAAACTGGAGATCGGGCGGGTATATATTATAAATGTATATAAAGGGGGGAGTGGGGGAAAGGGGGATTGATCAATAGGGCGACAGGTGGGTCAGACGTGGATGCATGATTAATGGCAGCAAGATACCAGATACCACTTGCCAGACACGTGCTGTCGTTGCTTCAGAAATCCAGAATGGTCGATTCTCCCGGCAATGATTTGTTTACCTAGCAGGGGGGAGTCTACGCGGGTCAATAACACTCGTAGTGCATCGCAGCACTGAGAATAATGGGTCATTACAATTACAAGTAATGTGTCTCCGATTAAACTTATTTACGCGCATTTTGAATGTTATTGTTTTTTCAATGGTTCTACCAAAACCCTTAGGTCAATCGGTTTAGCAAAGATGTCGATTTTATTTAATAAATTAATTATTTTTTACAATTTCCAGTGCCTTCTGAAATCACAATCCCCAAAAAGCTGCTGAGACTGTGATCCCACGTACAATTACCTTTACATATCGTACTGCGTCTTAATTTACCGCTTCGCGTTTGGATTTCGCTGATGCCTCGCATTTCTTATATAGATCAATGATCGCCATGCATCAACGTAATTAACTGTCTGTATGCCGATTTCTGCCCACTCATGGATAATGAAAAGTGTAGCAGCGCAATAATAAATTCCTGGAATCGTCTCGTTTTCCGAGCACTTTCCGATTTAGTAAATTCGTTTCCAGTTCCCATGGGACAAACAGATGACCGCAAATTTTAAATCTTATCGGTGCGATTTGGGGCCCGAGTTACCCCGACAATTTATTATCATCATGCTCGTAATTATAATGCATGGGCCAGCTCGTTAGCATGTCCCCATAAAAAATGGTCAACCGCAATCCAAGGGAATCTGTTTGAAAAAGGCACTCAAGTGACAGTTTTTGCGGATGACCCCAGAGACTTGATTTTGGGGTTATCTTTTGCGGTTTTTCTGGACAAATTAAAAGATATTTCTGTGAATATATAGTAGTTTTGCTAGAAGAAGGTCAGGATAGATTAAAGAGAAGTTTCACACTGCGACAAGCAGCAATCATTTGCTGATGAGCCTAGATGTATAAATAGTCGTTATCGTATCGATGTTAAACGAAACATTCGATCTAAATGTGATAAACTCACATTAGTATTTGTTTACAATTTAGCGCTGCTTAAAATAATATGTTTAAATTAATTATGTAATGTAATAATTTGGTTTCATAAGTTTTGATATATATTTATGATAAATTCTCTTAAATCTTAAATGCCTGTTCTTGTGAAAGTAGGGTGTTCCCGATTTGCTTATCGCAAGTACTTCTGTGCCATCCACTTACTGTTGCTGATGTGAACTGCCTTTTTTCGGGCCGCATATTTACTTTTATCAAGTCGGTGGCCAGATGGAGCAACCGCAAATTAGTGTGTATTCTTTGCCTGATTACACAGCTTCTGGGAGTAAGAAAAAAAAAGAACAGAAAACTTGGACAATCCGGCATCTGTTCTTTACTACTAACCGCAGCTGACAGTGGGGACTCGGGAATATCTCACAAGTTATTAGCGGACGCAGAGGGGGAGACGTAAACAAGTGGCAGATAGTTCGATTGATTTGCAATGTTTACATAAACGTACAAGGTTCTTCCTTATGGGGGCCCATAATCTGACGCCTCTTCACGAAGAAACCCAAATCTATACACAAATATTTTACAGCTAGCGTAGTCGGTAACGAAATGCAATTAACTGGAAATTGCAGCGAGCGCTATCGGCGCCTCAGAATGAAAATAATAATGGAATGGGCATGAGAATGGCATCGACTGACGACGCCAATCAGTCGGATGAGCTTAGCAGCCGCGTGTCTCGCAGAGTGCAACTCATCAGTCGAAGGCTATAACTCAAGGCCCCCCTTAAGACCCTGTGACACTACAGAAAATAAATGAAAATTTTA